>NC_056742.1:264690734-264718963 GCF_019279795.1 Protopterus annectens | reverse complement strand
AAAATTCCCCCAAGTTTTTTTTGGGCCCTTAAAACCCCCTTCAACAGTTACTACTAATGCTGGCCAAGGATTCATGGCTGGTAACTTTGGATCTCAAGGAAACTTACCTCACATTCCAATAAGGGAAAGTTGCAGACAGTCCCTTCGCTTCAGGGATGGGGAGCAACACTTTCAATTCTTTGCATTGTCCTTTGGCTTATCCTCTGCTCCCAGAGTTTTTACGAAGTGCCTGGCTCCAGCCATTGCTTTTTGCAGGCAAAGAAACATTCAAATTTATCCTTACCTGGACGACTGTCTCATTCAAGCAAACTCCCCAGAACAACTACAAAAGGATTTGGATTTCGTGAAGAACATTTTCACCTCTTTGGGTTACACTCTCAACGAAAATAAGTCAAAGTTGGTTCCTACAAGGGAGAGTCTGAATACAGCCACCCAGATGGTATTCCTCCCTCAACAGAAGCAAGATCTTTCGTCTTACTTCATGAACTTGGCAAGCATGACCCAGCTGTCTGCAAGGCAATTCCTGCAAGCACTGGGGTTCATGGCTTTCTGTATTTTGATGATTCCATATGCAAGGCTGCATATGAAAACTTCAATGGTACTTCAAGAATCTTGTGTGTCAACGCACACAGGACTTAGAATTGATTCTTCCCCTGATTCCCTGTCTACAAACGGAGTTCCTCTGATGGGCGACAGCCTGTTCTTAAAATAAGGGTCTGTCTTTCCGCCCACTGCCAGGCAGCCACTCTCACCACAGATGCCTCAGGTGTTGCATGGGAGGCTCATCTGGAAGGCAGGGGCATACAGGGGACTTGGCGCACCCAGCAGATTCATCTGCACATAAACTTAAAAGAATTGATGGCAGTTCAGCAGGCCATGCTGGCTTTCAAGGATCTACTCTACCCTGGGACTCTGCTGATCAAGACAGACAATACCACAGTCATGTGGTAAATCAACAAGCAAGGGGGAACTTGCTCTTACCCTTGTGCAGACAAAGCATAAGACTATGGTCCATAGTAGCATCCATGAGCTTGTATCCAATAGCCCAGTACCTTCCAGGGAGGCTAAACTCCTTGGCAGATCTTTTGAGCAGACATGTTTTGAATCCTCACGACTGGCAACTGAACATGGACATTTTCCATTGCAGGAGTCCTCATTGGGACATCCCACAAGTGGATTTTTTCTCCTCTCACACCAATCATCTCCTTCCAACCTTTTGCACCAGGGAGTTTCACAGCAAAGCTTGGAGGGTGGACGCGTTGTCCTTCCCATGGGCACCTCTCTGTTTATGCATTCCCTCCACTGCTTCTTTCCAGAGTGCTGCTAAAGATAAGGGACGAAAAACCAAAGGCTATTCTAATAGCACCAGATTGGCCCAGGCAGCATTGGTATCCCCTCCTTCGCAGCCTTTCCCAGGTTCAGCCTTGGCATCTTCCCTGGTACCAGATCTGTTGGTTCAGGGAGGGGGGAAAGTTCTTTCATCCTCATCTTCAAGCTCTGCATTTAACTGCCTGGCTAATACTTTAAATCTTTCCCAACAGGTGGCTGAAGTTCTTCAGGAGACCAGGAGGCCTAGCACCAGAAAATCCTATGCAGATAAATGGAAGAGATTTTGCTCTTGGATGCTGGCTAAAGAAGACTTTTAACCTTCTCTTTCCCTGATTCTTGACTACCTAGCAGGATTGCTTCATGGTGGACTTTCCTTTTCTTCAATTAAAATTCACACTTCAGCAATTTCTGCTCATTGTTCTTTTGAGCAACCCATTTTTTTCTCACCCCTTGATGAAACCGTTCCTGAGGAGAGCTAGTAATCTGACCTCCCAGAAGAGCTCCTACTCCTGCTTGGGATCTTAATTTTGTGCTGGAAAAACTTAACTCTGCCTCCCTTTGAACCCAGCTCCCTCTGCAGATTTGAAGTTTCTGTTCTGGAAGACGGCTTTCCTTTTAGCTATTACTTCAGCTAGAAGGGTATCTGAGCTGCAAGCCTTAATGGCAGTAGAACCTTTCATTATTTTTCACTCTGATCGGGTTTCTCTGACAACTAATCTCTCCTTTATGCCTAAGGTAGTTTCCAGTTTAACCCTTAACCAGTCTGTTCACCTGCCTACATTTTTCAACAATCCTCAAAATAAAGGGGAAATGATTCTGCGCACTCCTGATGTGCATAGACAGCTGAGATTTTACTTTGGACTAAATCCTTTCGAAACTCCGAGCAGTTGTTGGTTAGTTTTGCTCCTGGGGCTCAGAATAAAGCTATTTCAAAACAATGGATTGCTCATTGTATTCACTTTTCTTACCTGCAGCATGGGAAGGTTCCCCCTCAGGATATTGGGACCCATTCTACTAGAGCAGCCTCTACCTCTGCAGCCTTTCTGAGAGGTGTGCCTACTAAGGACATTCTGGAAGCAGCTACTTGGTCTTCTGTCCATACTTTCACAAAGCATTACAATCTACCTTTGTTTTCTAAATCCAGGGCTGGTTTTGCAGGGCCTTCTTACCAACCCTTAATCTGTGATCCTTCCTCCCATCTTTCTTTTTCCTGGGCTTTGGGAATCAACCCATATGTGAGGACTGCAACAGTGAAACACGAATAACATAGTACAGTTGTGTACACTTGCCATAAATGTAGATGTTGGCGTGCATTCACTGTTGTAGTCCTGGTTTCTCACCCTCTATTCCCTCTTTTTTCCTAAGGCACAGACTATATAATTTTATTTTGTGTATGACATGTGTCCAGGGTGCTACCTTCCTGGGTTAGCCTTCTTGTGGGGGCTCCTGACAGTTAAGGCAAGAAAAACTGAGGAAATGGTGTCAGCTGCCTCCCTTTATACCTGACGACATTCTGACGTCAGTTTTACACCTGGCGGCAGCCGACGTCATATACTGAGGACTCTGGTATTTGGGCCGACTGTGGGCTACCGGGAGCTGGATAACCCATATGTGAGGACTGCAACAGTGAACATCTACATTTATGGTAAGTGTACACAACTGTACTTTCTGCATAGGCAGCATTGTTTTCAGTATTTGTGGGGTGGGCATTTTGCTAGGTTATCCCTTAATAGCAGGAGGCTAGCCTTAGAGTAGTTCCTGAATATTACAGATTTAGCTGGGGGTCCAGGTTTTACTTTTACTACAAAGGAGACCATTCTGTGGTCTGACCTTACCAGGGAAGACATTACAGTAGGGGGGGTGCACTCTCCCCTTATTAGTGAGGACCAGATCCAGTATGGCTGCACTCGTGGTTGGTGTACTGACTATCTGGTTCAAGGAGTTTGTGTTTACAAAATCCAGGAATCTCTGTGCCTGTACATTTGTGTCGTATAGGATTACCAGTTAATGGTGTGGTAATTAAGTCGCCCATGAATATGGTATTGGGTTGGATGGTTAGTGTTTCTAATAAGTTTAAATACATGGTATGGGTTTCCTTGGGTCATAGACCTATAGCTGTCAAGGAAGTGATATTGGATTTTGCCTATGGTGATTTGAACATGGAGCAGCTAGAGTACATTGTCCTGTTTAACCAGCCTTGAGGTATATTTATTTTTGATGTAAATAGACATCTCCAAATTTAGTCCCTGTCTGTGTAGTAGCTGGTTTGTGTGTGAAGGCATTATAACCTTGCACTGTCTGTGTGCTGTCCACTGCTTTAAACCATATTTCAATGATTGCACAGACATTAGCATTCTCTAGGGTGACGAGAGTTTCTAGGGAGTAGAGTTTTTTTAGACTCCTAGCATTGAACAGTAATATTCTTGTGAGCCGCGGTGGTCCAGAGGTTAGCATTGTTGCCTCACAGCAGGAGGTTCTCCCATTTGATTCTTGGCTGGAGTGCCTTCTGTATGTTGTCTGCATGTCCTCCCCGCAGTTGAGTTATGTTTAAAGACATGCAGGTAGATATGTGCATGAATGGGTGTGCCTTCATTGGAGGTTGGGTATCGGGATGGCAACTCTGCACCATAAAAACCCACTGCCAATCATTAGCGGACCAGAGTTCCACTGTGTTGACCCCTAAGTGGGAAGAGCTGGAAGACCTTTAGATTTACTTGGTTTTGGTTTGCTATGTCAGAAGTGCTTTCAGTTTGGTATTGCCTAAAAAGGCACTATGGGGGAAGACCATGTTTTGGCTAACATATGCAGGATGTGTTGTGTACAAGCAGACTGATAAGTCAGTCCGTAGGTGTCTAAGTAGGCAAGTTGCATTATGTATAATTGAGGTAAGAGTAAGAACAGGGAAGTTTGGATCAAAATGCAATGGTATATAAATGGTAGTGTTGCTGAGTATATAGAGGTATAGAGGGAAGTGCTGGGGAGGACACAGAAATACAAGACAGGTTGAGTCTGTGATTTGTGGAGTGAAGTGTGGGCTGTTGCTAAGGTTAACTAAGGGGGGTTTGGATAGGTAAGTTTTTGTAACTATGGGTTACTGGAGTATTAGAGATACTGAAGCAGGAGCAAATCCAGGAGTCGACCAAAATATTGTTTGAGACTGTTTACAGAGGATTAGTTGCAAGTCTGCCTTATTGACAGTGTGCTAGAGTTCTATGGCTTGGCAGTATAGCTTGAATTGAGGGAATTACCTGCCAAGTGTTAAGTTTGGGGGTATCTAACAGTGCTTTGTTTTTTGAACGGAGGGATCTCACAGGGAAGTATTCTTGGATTGTATTTAGGACTGGATATAATTTGGGTTTGTATGTTATGGTGAGAAGCTCAATAAAGACAGGCAGTTCTAGCCATTTAAGCTGTTTTAATGCTATGCAGTGATGTTTGTTTACTGTATTTTTAGCAAATTTGGTGACTTTATTGTGCCATTTATTTTATGCTTGTTTTGTATTGTAGAGAGAAGGTCTATTAAGACAGGGTAGGCATATAGTAAGGTTGGTAGTTATGTGGTGGCAATTGTTTGGTGGCTTTACTGGGGTAGCTTTTCTCTCTGGGGTGAACCAAGCTTTTGATGCATTTTTTGCTTGCTTGCTGTATGCGAGGGTCGTCGGACTTAAAATTCTCATCTGTTGTCATTCCCAGTAATTTTGTTTAAGGGACAAACATGTATGGGAGCATTATTAGTTGTGCTTATTGAAAATTGTTCCCTGAGGTGCTTGAGATTTGGGTAGAAAGTTATTTGAGATGCAGGAAATGTTGAGAGTTTAATGAAGTTTCTATAGAAGAAAATGTTTCTTGTATAGCATGTTGGTAGTCTTGGAGGTTGCTGGCAGTGCATATTAAGTGATGGCCATATGCATATTATATTAAGGTGGCTTGCTTGTGTGTGGAGGCTCTTGGTAAAGATGTTGGGGGGGACCACATATGGAGCCTTGGGGACCCCCAGCAGAGGTGGGCAGAAAGGAGGAAAAGGTTTGCCATTAGCAGATCTGTCTGATAAGTAGCTTTCAAATCGTTTGAAGGATTTGATGGACCAGGTAGAGGTAGTGAAGTTTATGGTGGGAAACTGTGTCAGACTATGGACTAGTCTAGGAAGTTTGTAAAAATGAGTAGCCCCTTGCCAGATTAATCTTGTCAGTGAAGTTAAATGCTGTGGTGGTATTATGGTGTGTAGGTGGAAGCCATGTGTGGGTGTAATGAGGTTCTAATTAAAGAGGTATTGAAGTACTTTGTGTATACATTTTTCAATCCTTTTTTGATGGGAGAAAATATGGCAGTTGATATGAAGTTTGACAGTTGATATGAAGTTTGACAGTCTGGTAGGGATGTCACCTTTGTGGAGGGAAGTGACTTGCAATTTCTTCCAGATGAGGGGGACCTAGGATTCCTGCGTTGATCTATTTAGTGTGTTGCTTGGGAAGCCTAAGGGAGTGGTGGCTATCTTGAGGAAGTTGGCAGGTATGGCATCAGCTGATACTGAGCTAGGTTTCAGGTTTAAGTGTGTGTTTTGGGACTGGTTGGAAGAAGGATGGGTCTTTGTTAGGTTTGCATGGGGTGGTGGAGTTGTCTGATGTTTTGCAATGCTAATGATGAAATGGGTAGTGAGTGTGGAAGCTGTTTGCAGGGAAACTTTTGGGGTTAGGATTTGGTTGTTCATTTCTTTACCAGGGTGTAGTAGCTTGTTTATGCTGGACAAAAATAGTCTTGGGTTGCAGTTATATTTTACAGGTTGGTCTAGTGTTTTTTTCTCTGCTCTGATTAGGTTGCTTAGTTTTTTGTAGATTTGGAGATCATATGGGGGGGGGGGTGTCTTGGCACCTTTACTTGTCCTGTGCTAGGGCTTTTAACCAGCCTTTGTTCGATAACCAGATTTGGAAGGCTTACAAAAGACGAGAAGGAACTGAATGCATCTAGGGGTTGGGGTTGAGGTTGACCACCTTCTCTTGGGGTCATATCCAGCTATAGGCACCAGTGAGCCTTGTGGTTGCTGGGGCCCCCCCTGGTCCTGGGCGAGGGGGGGACCAACCACAGCAAGTTACTTTATTTGATATTTTGCATTTTGTCAAACCAACAAAAGCTAGTACTGTGGTCTTGTGTACTTCATAGTCCAGATATGTGGTAATAATGTTGCATCTCCTTTAAATCTCCTTTAAAATTCAAAGATATCTCTGCTTATAGTAAGTGTTAAGTTACAGGCATCAGTTTCACATTTTGCCATTGTTGTTGTGCCCTGGACTTAAATGTAGGTATTAGGCATTCTGTCCACTAAAATGAACATCCTAGCCAGCTTTAGTCATCTGTAGTACCCATGGCTGCAGCCCCAGTCATCCTTGACTGTGTGGGAGCCCCAGAAAAGCTGCTGCTGGTTGGAAAAAAAGAGAAAAATTAAATTTCTGATCACACACTGATCTGAAACAGGGTTTGTGACATAACCTTGTTAGGATAAAGCGGATAATCCAATGAATGAACATGAGGTATGCACTAGAGAGCAGCAGACCATAATGACAGATGTCAGTGCTTGCCTTTGATTTTAAGAGTTGATGCTTCTGATCTTTGAGGATATATATATATTTTTTTGAGTGATACTGGCAGCACACCAGGTACTACAACTCAACTTCAGAGCCAAAAATGCTACTGGAATAAAGGCTCAGAACCAGGAATACTCTAAATATTACTCTGATTCCCTTAAGTGACCAGAATAATACATTTTGCCTCAACATGCATGTTTTGGACAATAAGTATGAAACTCTGTCTGGATTTATTGACTCTGTAATCCTGAATGATTTACCAGCAAGTTAAACTTTCTATGAGGGACAGAGCAAAACTGAGGCAAAATCAGGGAAACTCTGTGACTTCGACAGTGACGGGTAAATAAGTGACTTATTCCTGATGGTTGACCACTGCTAAACAATCACCGAACTGGCGTGGCAATACTGGCACTGCATAATGTATTGCTGTTTGCAGAAATAAGTGCAAAATTAGTGCTTGTGTGTGTTGCTGTGTAAGAGTAACAAGTGGGCTATAGCTTTACTTTCTAGCATCATCAGCATTGCCAATAGGCTTTTTTGTATATATGTGTGGAGGGATGAGACATGGTTGCAGTGTACGAGTAACAAGCTGGCCATTTTGTCTTTCATTTTACCATCACAAACGGACCTTGCACCTGATTGGTGGCTGTATTTGCTGGTGTGGCAGAAAGAGGATGTGTGAAAGAAGCTGTTCATTGCTACTGTGGTGCAATGAGTAGCACTACCATTTCATTGTTTTGTTATGGTTAATTTCTTGTCTTTTTTTTCTTTGTGGAGTCTACAAACCCACCCCGTTTGTGTGCATGTGTATTAATTCATGTGCTCTGGTTAAACCTAGCACCTCAAAAGCATGCAACAGATGTAATGGTATTCATCCCTTTCCCCTATGGGTGAATATGCAGTGTGTATGTAAGTATGCGTGTAAAAACTTTTACCTATGCAAGTGCGCACAATGCTTGGTGCATACATAAGCCTTCTGGGTAGCAGGTTGACGAGTAATTATATTTCAGAAGTTGGATATAAAATACATCATAGAACATTCGGACACTTACTCCTAGGAGTCTGGTGGCCCCCACACCTCAGACCGTATAAACAGATTTTGATATGTGGTGGCCTCTGGTCTTCAATCAAGCCCATTCTAAAACCAGCCCTGCTCAGATGTCTGTACAGAAAGTTTCTGTAAGTTGTCTGGGAGGCACTGGATTGTGCGTTCATTACCTTAATTTTCATCAGTCAAACAGAGGTGTGCACAGAAGGTCATTATAGTTTGTTTTGCCTGGGGACAGTGTGGACTCTTTCACTTTTCTCACCGTCCTCAGAGGTATACAAAGAAAGCTACTATAGTTGGTGTAAATGCAGTGCACTCTCTAGCAGCAACAAAGTAGAATATATTACTGTAGTCATTGTTCACATACATCAGGTAGGTATAGGTATGCGGGTGACTGCCTTTGTGGGGTAGGGGTGAGGAGGCATGCTATGTATATGAATGACAGCAGTCACTTTAAATATATGAATGTGGCCTTCTGAACTTCTGCTTTCATCCCAATCTAACATCAGAGATGCACAGGCAGTGGCTGACTTCTGAGTTTGTTTTTTTTTTTTGGGTGGGGGGGTGAGTAGATATCAGGCAGGATTTGTGTATCCTCTCAATTGCCTTGTTTATTGTGAGCTACTGTTTTGTCAGCTTTGCCTTGGGTATAATTTGTGTCTTCCTTGTAAGAAAAAGACTGAAATTCCATTTTTCAGGTAACCATTGGATTAAAAGGTTGGGCAATGATCTAAAATGTATCCCAAAGCATCTGTAACACTGACGTCTGGAGACCCTGGATTAATTGAGTTATTTCCTAAATGGTTATTACTGTGCTGTATTGGTCAGGAAAGATGTGTTGAAAGAATGCAAGGAAAGCCTAAAGTTGAACAATAACTGAATTTCTTTCCATAATAATTTCCGTTCAAGCCATCATTGGATGAAAAGGTTGTGCAAAAAGATAAAAACTTTAAAATGCACTTCAGAGCATATTGAAAGTCATTGCTTCTTGAAAAAGCTGACGAGTAAGGCAAAATTTAAGAAAAGGAAGAAAAACAATGTGCATAGTGTGGGGAACCCAAGATGAGGAAAAACAGAGGACCACTTGGAGGATTTGTGTGGGTGGGTGAAACAGAAGGCAGTGCCTAGGGCACCATTTCACTTAGGACACAGAACTCCTAAATTGCCTTCTAGCTGCCTTAATGGAAGATGCCAAAGGACTTGTGTGGGAGTCTGTTTTTGGTTCCAACAGTCTGAAGTCCACTATTCCTTGTGGTCCTGTTCTGTAAGCTTCCAGCTGCACTCTAATGCTTGGATAAATCATAATATAGTATAATCTTGAATTTGAATTTTAGGTAGGCATTTGGACCCTTCACTGCTTGTAGGGGATTCCTTCCGTGAGGCTGAATAGCTGCTGATGCATACACGATTGGATGGCAGTCTGTGGTTGTAGAATGAATTTGGCCAAGGTGGAGGTTCAGATGTCTTTGTCATGGGTTATGTTTTTCTTTAAGGTTGAGTGCCTGTGGGGTGTAATCTCACTCGTAAATGTACTGTGATGAGAGCTAAGAAATTAAGATAAATAAGGATGTGCTGTACTTGATGGGGTGGCAAATGTCACTTGCAGCTTGTTCACAAGTCTGTAACCCACCTTTAGGTAAGGAGCTGCTTATCATAAAATGTGCTTTGGACTTGTACTGGCTGCCAGTGTTCAGGAAGATCAGATGTAAAGTTGTCTTGCATCCCAGCCTCTTGGCACAAAGAATCTGGGCAAGCCTGAAATAATGTGTGTGTGTGTGTGTGGTGGGGGTGGGGGGGCCCAGAATAGGGACAGATTGTAAATATTGTTATAAATTTAGAACCTTGCTAGAATAACAGGTTGGTAGCATTTAGTTTTTGAAGGGTATAATGTCTAAAAGTGTGTGTGTATTTAGTGACTTCATTCCCAACAATTTCCCTATGAAGAACCGGCCACAAATATGAGGAGAAAATCTGGAAAGTTGAGAGGTATGGATGGCGGGGCAGGCTGTTTGCCCCAGTGTGGAATTCTGTTCCTGGCACTGTTAAATTCAGTCCCCATCATTGTCTTTAAATCTCCCTCGACACTTATTTAAAAAATATTGGCTTGCCTTCAAATGGGTCTTTATAAAAGTTTATTTTAAGTTTATGGAATTTAGTGTACTTGAAAGCATTTACTACTGTTAATAAGCATTTGCCACTATTAATGTCTAGCCTTTAAATGGCTTTGACAACTGTATCAGTCACTGGATACTTCACTTTGACTGGAAGAAAAACTTGTGCTCTTTCATATCTTGGGCAGTTGCCATGGTTTTGGCTACCAGCTAGATGAAAGTTGGGTTTGTTTGACAAATCTCATCAGGAAAATGTTGGGTGTCTTAGCCAGGAGGATGTACTTATTGCAACTTCACCAATGGTTCTGTCCCAAACTTCTAATTTACTTCTGATCTTTGGCAAGTTAGAAGCCAGGCCGGGCCAATTTATGGCTTCTGGTATTGGTCCCAGTCCCTGCACTCCTAGTCACATATTCAGTCTGCATTGAGGGTAGCGGTAGTACATGTTCATGGCAGCTTGGCAGGACAGTAGCCATTAATTGCTTAGATTAATTATTTTCTTGCGCTTTACAGAGAATAAAAATTATTTTTACACTTGGTGTTTCTTTTGTATTTGGAATTGTGCTTTATTTTCTGTGAATTGGGTAGGTTCTTGGTATTTTTTCTTCAGAACCTGCTCGGTTGCAGCATATTCACAGAGATAGTAGGAATTGGGGTGGTGTTATATCAACAGACGTAGTAAGAATCAAAACATATTTAAAGGATAGCGGGTCCGTAACTTCCAGACCATGCTGGATCTACTGCAGTGTTTGAGGGTAGTAAACTAGTCCTTACTCATAGTATGGAGATGTGGTAAGAAGTTAACCATCAAGAAGGTAATCTGAGTACACTCATTCTTGTAATTAAGCTGTAGCAGCTTGCATACCAGCAAGGCACATGTCTGGAAATTAAAAATGTTTTGCTGTATGGATCAGAATTACTTTTTAGCAACCTCTACATTGTGCATAAGAGCTGAGATCTCTTCCACTGTAGGAGAGTAACCACCTGGGCACGGCAAGTTTTCCTTGTGTTAAGTGGCTTAATATCCCTTTCCCTAATGACTTTAAAGTGCTTGCATTTCAGAAAATTATGTTTAGATTTGTACAGAGGATGGCATTTGCTTGTCGTGCTTGGCTTATTTCTGTCTTGGGATATTTGCTTGGCTGAAGAAAAGCTTTCCATAGCCACTAATTACAAAGCATGCAATGCTTATTTTGCTATTGCAAAGCCAGAATGGATGCTTGGACAGAGTTGCTGTTCAGACAAATCACACAAATATGAGGGGTGGTGGCACAGTTTCAGATTTCTGACTCCTATTTTTTTTTCTTTTTCCTGAGGAATATGATCAGAACAGAGTTTATAGCACACATCTGCTGTGAATGTTTGCCTGTGTGATTGCTTACAAACAAATTGGGTTGCAGTACTGCATATTTTATGTATACAATGGTATAGATTCATATCCAGTATATACAAAATGCAGAGAGGTTATAAACTCGTACATACACTTGCATATATATGTGCTATCTTAAGTTCAGTTTTGACCTTTTCAGTTAAATTCCTTGGAAACCTGTCATTGGTTCGCAGTAGTGTTTTACTGCACTATGTGGTATTGATGTATCTTTGTTAGACATGTCTTGTTTGAATATTCTCAGACATCTGTTGTGTGTTGTACATTTTCCAGTTTCCAAAACAATGGCTGGCTAGCAGCAGTAGGGCTGTAATTCATATCATTTATAATTGGAATTTCATGGACCTCACAGTATTAGAACAGATCAGACACCAGTGTGAAGCATGGAAATGTTGATCTGTTTCTGCCTGTGATGAATTAGTTACCAGCCATATAGCAAATCTTTGTATGGCTGTGATAGTGTCTCAAAAATTAATATAAAAGGCTATAACTGTGCAATGTGGTTCTTTAGCCCTGTGAATTGATTTACTTTAGGTACAAAAGAGCATTTTTTTTATCTTACTGCATTGTTTTATGGTTCATTCAAAGTAGTGCTTTGTTTTTCCTACTTTTCATTTGTATGTTCAGAATATGTTTTCCTACACTTCTAGCTCCCCATGCCTGATGACCACAGAATCCATTCTTGTGGTTAATGACCAATTAATCCCCCTACCTTCTTTCTAAAGTGAGAATAGGCTGTTTGATATAGTTGAGACATGTTTAACAAACAAAATCAAATTGACTTCTGGCACATCTACAGCAAAAATTATTTTTGCATTTATGCAGTGGAACTGACCAAAAAAGTGATTTTCTGTGCTTTTTCTGGTGCTGTTGAGTGGAAATGAACTGCATAGCCCCCCCCCCCCCTTAACCTGCAGCTGGATGATCCTATTTTAATTTGTAAAGTAATTAAAATCTAGTTGGTTTATGCATAGCATTATGCTTGGAGTCCACTCTTCCTCATGCCTCTGAAGGGTACAAAGTAAAGCAAGGATGTGCCACTTCCTTACATGGGTGATATAACCTTTCATCAGCCCTGCCTCCCCTGTAAGTCGCATCATGGGAGGTACATCTCCACTAGAAGTCCAACTCTGGAGTGTCGAAAGTCCAAGTGGTTAGAGCAATCCCTTCAACTTTATTATTTTACTAATCAAAAATTCCATTTCCAAATCCTCCTCCAAAAGAGAGATCTGACTAAATATTCCTTTTATAGGTTTTATTGGGATAAATGCTTTCATCCATGTAGACTTCAGATCCAGTTGTAATCTGAAGGAATTGCCTTAATTACTCGAATTGCCCACATATTATGGCTGCTCTTAGCCTCTGCTTTTGGTTAGCAGCCTTTTTGTATTGCTTTGCATTACTAAACTCTCCTATATAGGTGAACATCTTTTGAGTGTTTGCTGCTGTTTTCAGGGATTTGTCCTTGCCTGCCTCAGTTTTTCTGATATCTGGAGGCACTTTCCTAGCTGCTGTATGATTACAAAAATGGGGCACTTGTGATGTCTTTGTCCATTATCACCTTCATAACGAACCTTGTCATCTGTTTTTGCTTTCTTTAGTTTACTGCTTTGCTCCTTATAACCACAAACTAGCTCCTGTTAACGGACCGTAGGACACTTAGATGAATCCCTTGAAAATGTGCAGCAAAACCACAATACACCACTGTACTGTCAGATTAAACATAGTATTATTTAATTAAAAAAAAACAGTAAATGATAGGTTAAGCACTTTCATCCAAGACATTCATGGACTTCAGAAAAAACTAACTGCATTAACGAAGATTTAAATAACTGTTGCAAGTTGACATAATCACATCAATTTGTTCCTAGCCATCTTTTAAAATAGTAATAACCAAGCATATAGACTTTCACTTGTATAAAAATGTCAAAAATAGTAAAAACCATTGCCAATAATATGAAACTACCTAAACAGTGTGTACAATTTCATTCATTTCCGTTTCAAAATGCTGTCTATACAAATGGTTTTATTGAGCCCAGGAAATTTCTTCGCAGCTGTTGCCAACTGCCATTTGAGTTCAAGAGCCTCTAGTTTCAATTTCCATGCCCCTCTCTCATATCTAATTGTATGGAATCAAGCAACCAGAATTTAAAAAAATGTTCCGGGTTTTCACTAACATGCCTTCCCAAGACACTTTTTCCATTTCTTTTACCAATACAAAAAGAAAAATCTTGCAAAGTTAGAATTTCCACTGTATGGTACCTTAAACCTCTTGAATCAGAGGCAACATGGGATATATACAGGGCCAATGGAGCCCACAGCAAATCCATCTGCACATCAGCCAAAAAGATGTTGGCTGTCCAGCACGCATTGACGGTTTTCAGGCCCCTTCTCTCCCCAGGGGCTCTCCTGATCAAAATGGACAACACCATTGTGATGTGGTACATCAACAAGCAGGGAGAGATTCACTCCTGCCCTCTATGCATGTTGGCCATGACCCTTTGGCACACAGCCTCTGCCATGCAACTCCACCTGTTAGCACAGTTCCTGCCAAGTTCTCTAAACTCTCTGGCAGACCACTTAAACAGAAATCTGCTGGACCCACATGAGTGGCAGCTAGACAAAAGAACCTTCACCCTAATAACTCAGAAATGGGGCACCCCGAAGGTCTACCTCTTTGCCTCCCACACCAACCGTCATCTCAGCAAGTTCTGCACCAGGGAGCATCACTGCATGGCTAGGAAAGTGGATGCCCTGTCCTTCCCATGGGTCAATCTCTTGGTCTATGCATTTCTTCCACTACCTCCCATCACCAGGGTACTGCTCAAAATATGGGAGGAAAAACCTTCATGCCCAAAGTGGTGTCCAATGTGGCTCTCAACCAATCCTTTCATTTGCCCACCTTTTTCCCTAACCCACAAAACAAGGGGGAAAGGATCCTGCACACTCTAGATGTGCACAGACAGCATCTAGACAGGACTAAGTCATTCAGAAAGTCTGATCAATTACTGGTTGCTGCAGGGACAGAGGGCAAAGCCATATTCAAGCAAACAATTTCCAAATGGATAGCACACTGCATCCATTTCTGTTACAAGCAACATGGAAAACCTCCCCCTAAGGGGGTCAGGACTCACTCCACCAGAGCAGCCTCCATCTCTGCAGCTTTCCTTAGAGGAGTCACCACCAGGGACATCCTGGAGGCTGCCACCTGGACATCTGTTCACACTTTCACCAAGCATTACCACCTGCCTGTCTTCTCCAAATCTAGGGCAGACTTTGCCACTGCAGTCTTGCAGGGCATCTTAGCCAGCCCCTAGTCTCCTTGACTGCCTCCACCCTTTTCCTCAACTTTGGGAATCAGCCCAAATGTGATGACTGCAACAGTGAAACACGAACACAGTACAGTTGTGTACACTTACCATAAGTGTAGATTTTAGTGTATTCACTGTTGCAGTTCTGGTTTCCCTCCCTCCATCCCCCTATTCTTTGTGTCTATCTCTTTCTCTCTCTCCTTACAAGGAACTTTATGGTATTTACTTTTTGCTGGTGGGGTTCTTCCACTATAACCTGGCTCCCACTTGGGGGCTCCTGGCAGGGCAAGAAAAAATGATGTAGTAGCATCGGCTGCCTTACTTTATACTACTGATGACCTGACATCAGTCCTGAAGCGACAGCAACCGATGCAGAAATACTAAGCCTCTGGTATTCGGGCCGGCTGAGGGCTACCATGGCAGTGATAACCCAAACGTGATGACTGCAACAGTGAATACACTCTAACATCTACATTTATAGTAAGTGTATACAACTGTATTTTTTTTAGTCTGATTTCACCCTTTGTGAGTTGTGGTGTTAGTCTGAGTTCAAAGGTGACAGATTTGTTTCTAGTTTTAACTAATGAGGGTCTAACAGTTGCAGCAGTGCACCTGTTTGACATGGTGAGGACCAGATCTAGAATATTTCTTGTCAGGGTATGAAAATTTGCTCCAGGGCATTTGAATTCACAAAGTCAAGGAACTTTTGTGCTAGAGAGTTTGGGCTAGAGTAGGTTTCCCAGTTGATGGTGGGATAATTGAAATTTCCCATAACAAGCATGTTTGGTAAAATTTGGATTGTCTTCAGTTTGGTTGAGTAGGCTTCATGGGTATTGTGACCCATGGAGGGGGATCTATAACTGGCTAGGACTTGAATATGGTCTTGCTCACTAACCTGGATCTGGAGCAACTTCATGGAGTTGCCCAGTCTGTCTAGACGCGGAGTGAAGTTATCTCTAATAGATTGAAACGCCACCTCCTTTGGTTTTCACATGTTCCTTTTGTGATCTAAAAGTGTGGAAGGCATTGTAGCCTTGCAGGGCCAGGATACTTTGAGACCTTAAACTAGGTTTCTGTGACTGCACAGACATCTACATCTTCTAGTGATAGAAGTGCTTCCAGGTTGTGCAGTTTTTGGTTTAAGCTTCCAGCATTTAGCAGCATCACTTTTATTTTGTTCTGATTGGTTAATTTCATGTCGGTAATGTTTGAGACCTTGCCTAAAAAAGGCACTGAGGGAGTTAAGAGCCTTTGCCAGCAGCTGAAATCCTTAGGGGTGCCAGGTGCAAACCATCTCTGGCAAAGCAGCGAGGTTTGTCGACAATGGCTTCCCAGGCAGACGGGAACTGGATCCCCTTAGAATGATACCAAAAAACTAAGCCAATTATTGAAATCCTATCATTTTTTGTTTATAGTGTGACAATATTGTAGGTGAAGGTAGTATGCTGCTCAAGGCTAGGGACATATCGGCCTGGGGCACATACTCAGAGCTCAACAATGGGTCTCTTCATGTAGTCCAGTGAGGTACATCTTGGGTCATTAACACCAACATGAACTATGACTGTTGTAATGGTACTTATTGCTGAGATACCTGAGTGCATGTGTGATTTAGTGAATCCTGGCACTGGACAGGCAGCTGGCCATTACTTTCTGCTTGTTTAACCTGGTAAGTGGGACCTCCATGTCTCTAACTGTTGAGTCTCCAGTGACAAGAAAACTTGATTTTTGAGTGTTGCGCCTTGCGGGCTGGGTGGGTGAGACACTAGTGTTGCTATGTGTCATGGGGGCTATGGAGACTTGGCTGTAGTAGACTTGTGTTTTGGAGGTCGCTGGTGTTTCGGTAAGTTTGAGAGAACCTCCACGTAAGTGGATTTGTGTGTTTGATGCATACTATGTGTATGAGTAGTGGTACTATGACTACGTAGTGGTGGATGAGTCAGCAACATCTGTTACTGTTTTGAGTGAGAGAGAGCATGGATTCTAGATTTTTGATGTAAATACATCTCTCTCTCTCTACTAGACTGTTAGTAGAGGGTTGACTCTATGAGGCAATTGCTACACTGTCTCAAGAGACCCAAGTCAACAAGATTGGCAGGAGAAACCAGGGTAATCCAACTTTCCACAATGCCAGGTTGAAGGCTGTTGTCACTAGGGATGGCTTTTCAGAAACTATCAGAGTAGCTTGGGGAATGGATATTTCTGCCTGGGTTTTAAGAGAAAATTTGTTGAATTTAAGTCTCCAGCTTTGCCACACAATTTGCAAGGCAGTGCTCTGTACTGCACAACATGCAAACAAGCAGAAGCCTGCTCAGATGCAGGGCCTAAATACCAGAAGCTAAAAGTTTAAAAAAAAAAAAAAAAAAAAAAAAAAACTAACAAAATTCAAAAGGACCAATGAGGATGCTTATTCCAAGCCCTAGACCAGCCTCCTTTTTTCAGTCTGGTGCCAGTCAAACACAATTCTCACAGAAGTGCAGATGGTCCCCTTGCAATTCAAGATGGCCTGGAAAACGTGCTCAGAACAAACCAGCCACTGCAAATAGTTCAGAAGCAGTAGGCCTGGAGCATTGATGTGCAATTCCTGGAAAATGTTTAATTGTTTAAGCTAATGCTTGCTGCATAGATGCATGTATCAGATGCTCAATCTTTATCTAAAAAATGTGTAGGCAGTATTTTGCATGTGTACAGTAGGTAAGATTCTGATGGCTTTGTACATTGCTTAACCATGAGGTAGGTGACAGCCCATATCTAGAAAATAAAACTTCAAGATATTCATATTGATCACTGCTGCAGTTGACGTAGCTATATGTTAAATTCGGCTCCCTATCAGACAATTGAAATGCCATTTCTGCGAATACAAATGATCGACATGTATTGCATGAACTGCGTCAACGCCGAACGTCCAAAACAATGAAATGTCGAAGTGTTTTGGTTGACCCGTCTGTGGTATAGCTCGGTAAGGTAAGTGTGCGATAGGTATGGACCTTAGGGTAGGGTGCAGGTTAAGGTAAGTGTATAGATGGGTAATGCATGTAAGATTTAGTGTAGTGTTAAAAGTAGAGATTTGTTAAATGTATTTGTGTATTATTTATTTTGTTAGGGTATATCTCCATAGGGGAACTGTGTGGTAGTTATGGACCTTAGGGTTAGGGAGGGGGTTAAGGTTAGTGTATGTGGTTTATTTATTTTGTTTGGGTAGGTAGTATGTAGTGGGTGGTGGGATTGGCCGACTATGACCGATGTTTTAAATTTTGCGGTTTAGTGCGTGCGGTTTGATTTAATACGTGTCGCTATTTTGGTATTCGCTGAAATGGTTTTACGTGGAACTGATATAGACCCGTTAAATTCTTGGCATGATATTGCCCATCTATCCAGCTTCAGGGCACCTTCCATGTGCCCAAACTGTCAGGAAGCTCGAGATAAGCGGATTAAAAGACAAGTTTGGGCACCAAGCCCTCCCGAGCTTTCCTGCCTTCTTAAGAGGAATACTCCTGAGGCTTCTGAGGATTGACCTTTTGCTTGTGCTGTTCCTTTGCTGGATAGTTAAGTTCACTTTGATTAAAAAAAAAAAAAAAAAACACTTCCATTTTGTTGCTTTTTTTCACTTCACTTTTAAATGGAGCTTTTTATTTATTTTTTTTTTTTTTACTGTCTGTAAGTGATGTAAAGTAACAAAAATGTTTCTGTGAAAAGTTTATTTTACTTTTGTGGGCTGGCAGTGTTAAAGTGCTTTTTACTGTTTCTGTCAAAGTAATTTTTGTAGACTGGTAGTGTTTACTGACATTTGCCTTGGCCGCAAGTGGGTGGCCTTTCTGTGTACATTTGTTGTACCTTAGGCTACCCTTTATTTATTTTTTTTTACCATGGATCCCTCTGATGTAGCATCTGCAGGCACTATGGATTGGGGGTTAGCCACGTCTTCTGTGGCTGTTAGAGAGCCACTCTTGTCAGTCTTGGGAAGAGGGAAGGCTTCCATGTTGTGTCAGAATGCTAGTAACACGGTTGGCCCCATTTTTACTGTCTGAGATCAACAAGTAAGCATGTATCTACTCTAGTTTCCTTGGGTAGTTGCAGTTTACTGGGACTGGCTCAGGGTTTAAATCATTCTATTGGTAGAATGTGCCAGTGTTTTCAGTGAAAGAGCACGGAGGGATTTTCCAGATCTACATCCATTCTTTCTGTTCTGTCTGCTTTAGAAGATGCATTAACTGCCTGAAAATTTTCCTGATAGCTGTTCATAAAAAGGTAGATGGAATGTGTAAGGCTCCAGTGTCTCTAATTTTTTTACACCATTCCCAAACCTGACCAAAACTGTAGCTCAAGTTGATTTCAGTGCTGATAAGCACCTAGATAATTCCAATTCTCCTCTTTCAGATAAGGTTGAGAAAACTGATAGGTATGGGAAAAATTGTGTACTTCTGCAACTTTAATTTTCAGAATTTTGAATTGTCAGGCTTGTATGATCTGATTAATTGTGAAAATGAGGAATGTTTTATCTGCAGTTTCTTCTTGTGAGGAAAAATCTGCTTTAAATAACTTGGTTTCCTCTATTGCAAAGCTCGCTACTCATTGTTTTAGTGTGTGTGTGTGTGTGTGTGTGTGTGTGTGTGATACTCTACTCCTTCCAAGGCTGTGGCCACAGTCTCAGAACCTTCCAGATGTGAAAAATGAGATTTTAAATGTAGTGTTTGGCTCTCCACTGCAGAGGTGATCAAGGGGGCAATATGATCCAGGGAATCTGTAAGATTTTTCAGATTTCCCTTTCCAAATTTTCCAAGGGGTTTTCTATCTCCTCCTCCAATTTCTGCAAAAAGCAGAATAAAGTCTTTACAAAACACAGGTAAACCGATGTTTAAGAAATGGCAAGGGGTTCCAA
The DNA here is from genome assembly GCF_019279795.1 of Protopterus annectens. Taxonomy (NCBI): domain Eukaryota; kingdom Metazoa; phylum Chordata; order Ceratodontiformes; family Protopteridae; genus Protopterus; species Protopterus annectens. The sequence goes on along the minus strand of NC_056742.1, from coordinate 264,699,322 downwards.
AACAAAGGGCATTCCAAGTCTGACTATTCAAGACCTTGTGACCTCCTCCCACACTAGCCCCTTTTTTCTTCCAGAAAGTGTGAATCTCCATGTTCTTCCTCTTTGACAATTTCATACAAATGGGTTCTGAAAATCATTAATCAAGGTTACAGATGGCAGTGGGAGAAATTCCTGCTTTCCAGGGGATCATTCTTCATCCTCCAGATCAGACAGTGGTTCTTCATCACTTGCTGTTCTGTGGAATGATAGAAGCAGTTCCTCCTTCCCAGGTAGTGAAAGGTTTTTATTTAAGGATATTCCTCCTGCCAAAAAAGGAAAATACTTGGAACAGTTCTGGGCCTTATTTTCCTAATGCTGTTTATGATGGTAACCAAATTGTGTGTCAGTTCACAACCCGTTACTTCCTGTCTCAAGTTTCCTAGTAACACTAGACTTAAGATGCTTAACACATCCATGTTAATCCAGACTTCAGAACATTTCTTGAGGTTTTTGTGTGTCTGGCTCACATTCAGTTCTCTACCTTGCCCTTTGGACCATCCACTGCACCAGGGATGTTCATCAAGTGTTTAGTTCTAGTTATAGCCCATTGCAGGCTACAGGGTATCCACATTTTTCCATATTTAGACAAATTCCTTATCTTTGTAGTCTCTTTCATAGTGACAGGAATCTCTCTGGTTGGATATCTGTTATATAAGCTTGTTTTCCAAGAGAACATTCAAAAGTCATACTAGCCTCCTTCACACAGGATTGTGTTCCTTGGATGTCCGCTAGACTCCTCAGTTTTAAGGGCTTTTCTTCCACAGAAAGAAATCCTATATCTATTTCTAAGGTTTTCCACTCTGACTTTGGTCACTGTGAAAGAATACCTTGGGATTTTGGGTCTCTTGGCATTTGAATCTTGTGATACCCCTGGTAAGACTACACATTAGAAGGATAGACTGTGATCTCTCTCTTGGTCCAGGGATTAACACCCTTTCTTTTCAAATTCCAGTACTGGAGTTTGTCAGAGAAAGTCAAGGTGTCCCCTTCCCCTTCTCCTTCCCTGCTCCAAAGCAGTCTGCCACTACACACTACTCAGACTTTGCTTTGGGAGCAGATTCAGGAGGATAAAACTCTACACACTCTGAACTATCTTTGGTCTATGGGACCTCTTCAAGTTGTTACAAGCAATGCCACAGTCCTGTAGCACACCAGTAAGCAAGAGGAAACCAGATCATACCCCCCTTTGCAGACTAGCCATGTTAGCTTGGGATATAGCTTTACAGCACACCCTCACTTTATAGGCATCCTACATTTTTGTCAGAGCAAAACTGTGTGGCAGATCCTCATGAATAGAAGTTGGACTGGGGGGTCTTCAAAGATTTCAACCATCTGTGGGGGTTCCTGAAGTAGACCGTTTACCCCCTATCTGAACAATCAGTTGGCAAGATTCTGTTCCAGGACTCCATGAAGGCCTGAAAAACGGTCTTCTTTTTTTCTTGGACAGAAATGTTTCTGTATGCTTTTCCACACTTTTCCACAATATCCAGGGTACTTCTGAAGATTCAGACATAATTCCTCTAGATCACTGTGGTGACTCTCTTCTGGCCCAGGCAACCATGGTTCTCCATTTTGGAAATGGATAGAGGCAATTACTGCAAGATTCCTCACAGACAGTCTACTCACAGAAGAGCTGGGGTAGTTGAATGCACCCCAAGGTCAGTCATCTTCAGTTGACTGCCTGCATGATAGGCTCTAATTCCTTTTAGACACCTGATACTGAGGACTTGCAGCAGGTACTGAGGGAAGCAAGAAAGCCTGATACTAGAAAGTCATACGTTAGCAAATGGAAGAGGTTTTCTAGTTCGTGCCACTAGCATACAACCTGCACCCATTCCGGGCTTGTTCTCTTGTTTTTATATTTGTGAGTTATTATCCTGTGGCCGCCTTTGTTCTGTCAAGGTTCATTTATCGTCCGTTTCAGCATGTCTGCCCATGGATCCTCATCTTTCAATGCAGTGTCCTATCAAAAGGCTTTTGAAAGGATTTTTGCATAAGATGCTTTCAAGAAAACTGGTGGATCCTCCTTCGGATCTTAATTTTATGTTGACAGTAGCACTTGCTCCATTTCAACCAGGTAACCTGGTTGACTTGAGATTTGTAACATGGAGAAAGTGTTGCTGATTGCCAATCACAAGCTCTTATGGTCAGTCAACCCCATTTCATTTTCCATAGGGGCAGGGTTTCTTTGAGAACATATCATTTTATGCGTATAGTGATATCAGAGCTTACTTTTTAATCCAAATCTCCCAGTTTTCTTTCCTGAGCCAAAAAATGGGGAGACGGTACTCCATACATTTGATGTTCAGACAGCTCTGGTACTATCTTGGCAAAACTAAATCTGTCAGATCTTCAGATCAATTGTTCATTTCTTGTGAAGGTAAAAAGGGATGATCGAACACACCTCTCAGTTGTCCAGATTTTTGCCTTATAATTTCGGCAAGTTCCTCATAGAAATTTGTTTTTCTGGCATCTTGCTGGCAAATCGCTGAGAACTGAGGTCAGATGTGACTTTCAGACTTCATACCAGTCAGAAAATTCATGTTAATGCAAAACCATTTCTATTAACTTCCTAAGTTTACAAGGGCAATATTTAAAAATTGTCCCTATTTTTGGGCCTTTGTACCCCAATTATTTATGGCTTTGTGCAGATTTCTTGCTCAGAGGTTGAGAGATGTAATGGCCTTAAAGCCATTGTGAAACGTTTTGCTATACTCACCATGACAAAACAATTCTAAGCAGGGTTAAGGCCCACTACAGCAGGACCTTGGCTTCATCTATGGCTTTTTATTAAGAGTTGGAGTCTACAAGTATTCTAGAAGATGCAACTTGGTCCTCTGTATATAAAGCACTATGAGCTTGATTCCTTGTCTAGGTCCAGTTCAGGCTTTGTTAGGACCATTCTGTAGGGGCTCCTGGACTCTTCCACCTCCTAAATGTAGTTAGCTAGGGTAATCTTACCATGTACCTAAGGCTACATCAACAGTGATTAATATGATGAACGTAGTGCAGTTGTGTAAGTAAACTTACCATAACTGTAGATGTTTGATTGCAGCTGCAGTAGCTGCTCCCTCCCTCCAACCCTCCCCGATTTTTTGGTGTGCTTTTTATGCCAGGGTATGGACATTTATTTTTTGTTCCTAGTTTTGTCCTTTCATGGCTCATTTTCTCTCTCTGCACTGACTTTCATGTTTGTGTGCAGCATATTAGGGTGGCAGTAGATTGCTTGTCATGCATAGATACGAATCAGTAATAGTGCCTTACTTAGGCTTTTTCTTAATGTACTGTTTAGGATTCAGCTGTATTGCCTCTGTGGAGGTACCTTCAACATTAGTGACAATGTGAATTCTTTTTAAAAAACGACTTGCATTATTTGTAGAAGTAATAACTTCCACTTGTCTGTCAGCCTGTTTTTTGTCATAATGACCAGCAGTAATGTTGCTTGCTGGAGTAGAGCAGCTTATTGGGTGCTCTGTTTACCATGCTTTACCCTTTGTGCACATTCAGGCAAGCAAAATGCCTAGGTTGACTCACTGTTGCAGCTTGCTTTTTGCTGTGCAGCCAAGCAGTTCCAGTACAGTATAAAAGAATCTTGGAAGTTTTTGGTCTTGTGAAGTGTTGGCCTGAACAATTAACCTCTTCAAAGTGAACAGCTATTCTGGTTGAAGGGAGATGATACAAAACAGTGTCTTTTAAACAGAATGTTCCACCACAGCTTTTGTTGTAGTCTAACACTTTAAGGCACCAACACAAATACTATAGAGTTTCACTGCATAAAAGCAAGTGGATATGTTTTATTATGGGGTGAGGCTTGAACCATAGACTTACTAGCAGATACTGAGGTGTCACAATCTGACAGCAGCTCTTGGGGAAATGTTTTCACCTGTACATGATTTTTGGATATAGATATTATGCACAGCAGCCCTGTGCCCTTCCTATTGCATGCCAGTTCTCCTGAATAGCATGATGTGCAGCCACTGTACTGAGTTTTGTAGGTCTGAGGTGTTGGTCCACAGAAATGCATATCATAGGGTCTGAGATGTAAAGGGCAGAAATAGTCATGTCCTGATTTGATAACATTTGTTAGTCTCAGAATAGTAACATTTTGAAAAAGTTTATAGTACTTGCCTCAAAAGGATGAAAATTTAAAACACAAGCAGTTTTTTACTGAAGAAGATAAAAAACTTAGATTGCATTCAGTTTTGCTTTCTTTGAGACTGATCTTGGCATCCAGTAACTTTAGTGTATCATATGAATTACATTGCAACTACTGATACTTAACTTTATGCTGAAGGCACCAGTAATTTTTACCCACATAGTACATTTTGTAACGCATTAAATAGTTTAAAATATTTACCTGCAATGGTAATGCACTTTACACAGGGTGTCGCTACGACAGTATCAAAGTCCTTGTTCCAGTGAGTCATTGTGCTGGTTCTTCAGTTTGGAAATCTGCTTGTCCAATAAAAACTATACAGCTGTTAAGTAATATAGGGAGAAAGGGAGTCTCAAGTTCTAGGTTTTTGTCTAAAGCTTCTCAGTCAGTTTACCAGCAGTTAGTATCTAGTGCAAGTAATTACACACTTTAACAATATTTGCACATTGACTTCTGTGGTGGTGCAGCGGTAGTGTTGTTGCCTCACAGCAAGAGGTTATCCCGTTCGATTCTCGGCTGGAGTGCAGGGAGTGCCTTTTGTGTGGAGTCTGCATGTCCTCCCCGCAGTTGGGTGGGTGTTTGAAAGACATGCGTAAATGGGCGTGCCTTCGTTGAAGGTTGAACGTCGAGCTGGCACCTCTGCGTTCGTGAAACTCTACTGCCAATCATTACCGGACCGGAGTTCCGCTGTGGCGACCCCTAACCGGGAAAAGCCGAAAGACAACAACAATATTTGCAGATTGAATAGTAAGACAAGCTTCTGCAGTGCAGGTTCTAAGGTACAAGGTGTAGTGACGTATCAAGTTTCTGCACACTTTTCACTCTTAATGTGCAGTGCACAAAGCTGAGCAGTTCATAACCAACTCTAATTGGTTTTCTTCTAAAAGTTTTTGTGTACACATTTGTGAAAAGGGCTCAAGTCGGGTAATGTCTGTACAGTAACCGCATCTGCAGTGCTTAAATCTCAACATCTTTCAGAAGAACTCCAGACTCTGGCAGATTACAAGTATTTCTGGGTTTGTTGAATTATCCCATCCTAGTTTTGTGACTTGCTTAAATCTCAGTGATGCTAGTGAGCTGACTTAACACTTTCAATCGTAACCTGCTTACAAAATGAATATGAGCAACTCTAGCACTGCAAGTAGGTAAAGATTACAAACTTGCAGTAGAATCAGCACAGCAGTGTAACTATCTACAGAGAATAGTGTATAGAACATTTACAAAGAGAGTACTTATTGGGATGCAGTACACTGAAGAACAGCTGAAAGTTTAAAGCATAAGGGTGTTTAATAAGTGTAGCGGAAGTGTTTCCTGGTATAGGTATTCCTTCAATGTCTAGAAGCACTTTAGGGTTTCATTGTTTTTAAATTGTGATGGGTTGTTCCCGAGTACTGGGCATAACCTAGAGAAGTCTTTCTCCAATTTCTAGTTTAAAGCATGGTCTAGTTGAAGTGAAACTGTGCCTTTATCTGTCCGAGTACTGTAGTTCTGAGTGGTAGTTTAGGAGTGGGCAGTATCCCATATGGAAGCAGCAGTGTGGCTCTGCCTGTGTTAGGGAGTCATTGGAAATTTTGAAGTACTGCAGAGTGATTTGAATTAGGATCTTACAGCAAGGCAAACTTGCATATCTTTAACATTGGAGCTTTTGGGTGTGTTCAGCTGATTGCAGTCTAGTCAGTGATGGGGCATATTCCACTTCAGGATGTGAAATATCTTTGGTTCATAGGTGAATTCTAGGCTAACTGTCTTGAAGGTCCATTTTAAGCCTAGCTGATAACCCACTATCAGAATTGAACCTTGTATCCTCTGTGTATGAGGCGAAGACTTTATCTGTTATACCAAACCCACCTCCACCCACTTTGGTTATGGTTTTCTGTGCAGATGTAGAGGTGAGAGATTCATTAAGCTCTAGTTGTGAGACGCATACCTCTCAATTGTCCAGATTTTCACAATGTTCAGATTTTTGCCTCATATTTTTGGTCTGTTCCTCATAAATTTGTTTTTCTGGCAAATGACTGGCAAATCCTTGAGGATGGATATCAGAAAGTGACCAGTATTTGAATTTCAGACTTCATACCCTTAAGAAAATTTATGCAAATGGAAAACCTGTTCTATCAACTTTTTAAGTTTATAAGAGCAGTACTTAAAATTGGCCCAATTTTGGGCTTTTGCTCCCCCATTATTTATAGCTTTGTCCAGATTTTTTGCTCTAAGAGGTTGAGAGGTATGTGTGAGAGTAGTTTGGAGGTGTTAGCAGATCTAGAGATAGCCATAGGTATTTAACATTTGGAATAATTCCATTCATGTCTGTTTGTTTTTTTTGTTGTGTTTTTTTTTTTTTGTTTTTTTTTTACTGTAATGAGGAAAGAATTTTGTCACTAGCAAAAGCATGACATTAGTCTTTGTGGACTTGATCAGTGGTCTCTTTCTTGAATGGGTATGAAAACTTATGTTGGAAGAGATTCTTCTTCTTTCAGCTACTCCCGTTAGGGGTCGCCACAGCAGATCATCTGTTTCCATTTCTTCCTGTCCTCTGCATCTTGCTCTGTCACACCAGCCATCTGCATGTCCTCTCACCACATCCATAAACCTTATCTTAGGCCTTCCTCTATTCCTGTTACCTGGCAGCATCATCATTAGCATCTTTTTCCCCAATATACTCAGCATACCTCCTCAGCACATGTCCAAACCAACGTAAACTTGCCTCTCTGGCTTTGTCTCCAAACCTTCCAACCTGGGCTGACTCTCGAATGTACTTATTCCTAATCCTGTCCACCCTCGTCACGCCCAGTGCAAATCTTAACATCTTTAACTCTGCCACGTCCTGCTCTGACTCCTGCCTTTTTGTCAATGCCACTGTCTCCAACCCATATAACATAGCTGGTCTCACTACCCTCTTGTAGACCTTCCCTTTCACTCTTACTGGTGCTAGTCTGTCACAAATCACTCCTGACACACTTCTCCACCCACTCCATCCTGCCTGTACTCACTCACTATTACTCTGAACTATTGATCCCAAGTATTTAAACTCCCCCACCTTCGCCACCTCTACTCCCTGCATCTTCACCATTCCTCTACCCTCCCACTCATTCACACACATATATTCTGTCTTAGTCCTGCTGACCATCATTCCTCTAATCTCTAGAGCACATCGCCTCCTCTCCAGGGTCTCCTCCACCTGTTCCCTACTCTCACTACAGATCACAATGTCATCTGCAAAAATCATAGTCCACATGTTGGAGTTATTGGTGTGTTGCAAATGTCAAGCATAAGAATGCTGTCTGCATACACGATATTGAGATGAGGTCAAGGGTCATATCGATGAATGAGAAAAGTAAACTGCCTAGTACTGAGCCTTGAGACACCAATCTTTAGTCTGCCTGTTTCTGGGAAAGTATTGTTACTGTAAATTGGAAAGGTTCATAGGTGTTTACTAGGCTAATGACCACAAGGGCCTTTTTAAGCCTGGCCATGCATCCCAAATCTCTGACTAGTCCTGATACCCTTGATAAGTGTAAGATGGGCCTGGGAGATGAACCATTTACAGGTTACCTGTGTCCATTAGAGAGACAGGTGCCAAACCAGGGATACATTTCTGGTTTCCCATCCAGTTGTCCAAGTTGCACTTGAATTAAATTAGGGAGGAACTCTGCTTCACTATCTTACAAGTAGTTTTGAAACCTGAAGGCATATTGCAACTGTGTATGTGTACATATGCAATGTTTTACTACAACTCCATTCCACATCAGGGGATTGTCAAATAGAGCAGTGTGCTCTGCCAGGATGATGCCAATATATATATATATATATATGTGTGTGTATATACAATTTTCTGAATACATTTTAAGTATTTTGGCTAGGTGAGATTGCTTATAGGTCTAAAGTTATTCATGTCTGACCTTTCACCTTTTGTGCAAAGGGATAATGTGTGACTTTTTCCAGAGAGGGAATGTGGGATACCTGGATTCTTCTATTCATAAGAACTGAGACAGGATAAGCAATGCTCTTGGCTGTTTTAGGTAATTGCTTGGAAGGTCATTAGCTGAAGACTAGCATGGTTTAAGTTTGAGTAGTTTATAGTTTATTTTGAGGAGAGCAATAGAAAAACTATGCTAAGTGAATTTGTTTGCTGTAAGGGGGAAATGTAGGTATTGGGACATAGTAAAGCGATACCACCACCTTTCCTTTTTTATACAGTCAATATAGATGATATAGCCAGGAGGTATAACTTTGGGGTCATTTATGCTGGGTTTAAGCCAGGTTTCAGTTAGTGAGAACATCAGGCTTATGTTTGATAATTCAGGCATGTAGTTCAGCAGTTTTATTTCTTATACTTCTAACATTTATTGCAGCAAAAATTAGATCACCAGAATTGGGGATAGTCTGTTGGGTT
>NC_056742.1:264668534-264690234 GCF_019279795.1 Protopterus annectens | reverse complement strand
TAGTGCGGGCATCATAAGCATGACGGCTAATACTGGTAGCCTGGCGCAAGGTTCATGAATCCCGGGGCATATATCATAACAAAGTACCATGTATAATGCCATATACAATAATGAGTTAACGATTTTTTATTTTTCTGCTTGTGCATTTACACTGTACAGCAAAGAGGACACTGAGCAGTTCTGTATGAGCATTATTCCATGCAATAGTTTATTCCACCATTTCTAGCAATATTATTGGAAATTTGTCAGTAACGTTACATAAAAATGTAAAAAAAAATGGGTACAACAATTTTATGAAACAGCTGAGTCATAATTCCAGATCATTATGAATGAACAACAATATATTGCTATATTTCTTTCTTTATTTTATTTATTTTTACATTTGTTTACCAGGAAAGTCCGACTGGGAACAAGTCCTTTTTCAGCGGAGGCCCGGGAGAAAAGCTCCAGTAATTGAAAAGTCACAAAACATAAAAAAGTCAAAACATTTAAAAAAAAAGCATAGGAGAAAATACATTTTATACAAGCAGTACAAAATAAACTTTTAGATAAATAATAATAGTAGTGATGGCAATGTTCGTAATTATTAAGCAGTGTTAATATAGATAACATAAGAGTATGCAGATACAGTACACTAAGTTCCATAAAGATTGCAAATACTAGAGTTACATCATGGATGACAAATAGTAGAGTTCAAACATTGGAGAGTGATGTACATATATTGATAGTTTTGTAACCCAGGAAGTAGTGATGGACAATACTTTCTGAGTGTTTTGGGGGAAAGTTGTTGTTTATCCAGGGGTAGGAATCCCTTTGGTAAAATGACATTCAGTTAAATCTCAGAACACTGAACCAAATGATTAAAACCATGTCCAGTATTCATGGGCAGCTTATGTTGTACATGGTATGTTGCAATCTTTACTACCAGCTATTTAGCTCTATTTATCAGTGTAGAAAACAGCTCCAGAATGAATGTATGTAAATGATTATATAATGGCAATACAAATGAAAGTGTGCAGTTTAATGAATGTGAAATGAGAGGCAAATGCATCTGAAAGGTGATCATGGTTCATATTTGTAGGGCAGGTTAGGTGTGGCACCAAACTTGGTGTCATTGTAAGATTAAAATACACACGGGAGCTGTTGGAGTTGCAACAAGTAGAACTCAGAACTGCAGTAACATTAATGAATTGGTACTAACTATAAGTGCCACTATGTCCCACCTGGCAGTGTGACATGGCAGCAGGTGACACAAGCAGAAATGGTATTGGCAATGGATTACTACCGACAGCTGACAGAGATGTCACATGGTTGCTGCTTTATATTTATTACCCACCAATGGGATCAGGAGGAGGAATGCATGTACCTCTTATATTGGTAAAAACTGATATGTGTAGCTTCTGCCATATCTGCTTCAGGTGCATTCCAGAGGCAAAACAGTGTCTACAGTGGCTATATCATGGACATCAGCCTGCATATTTATCATATATTTATTGACATGCTACTATCACATTTGGAGTAACATATCTGCTTCTGCTGTATACCAGGGGAGAGAGATATCACTATGCATATATTCTGTAAAATCACCCTCTTCCCAAAGCACTGGGTGCTATAGATTGCACACATGGCATCTGGTGTCTATGGGCAATTGTATGTTAATAGGTAGGGGTACCACTCCATTAGCTGCCATGCACTGCACAGCACACAAGTGTTGATAACCAGTATGTTTATGCAGCACCCTAGCAGTGGCCATAATTCCCATATATGGCATGGAAATCATCCATACCACTGTGTACTGCTTCATCATGCCACTGTGTACTGCTTCATCATACCGCTGTGTACTGCTTCATCTATACCACTGTGTATTGCTTCATCATACCGCTGTGTACTGCTTCACCCATACTGCTGTGTACTGCTTCATCATACCACTGTGTACTGCTTCATCATACCGCTGTGTACTGCTTCATCATACCACTGTGTACTGCTTCATCATACCGCTGTGTACTGCTTCATCCATACCACTGTGTATTGCTTCATCATACCACTGTGTACTGCTTCATCCATACCACTGTGTACTGCTTCATCATACTGCTGTGTACTGCTTCATTCATACTGCTGTGTACTGCTTCATCATACCGCTGTGTACTGCTTCATTCATAATGCTGTGTACTGCTTCATCATACTGCTGTGTACTGCTTCGTCATACTGCTGTGTACTGCTTCATCTATACTGCTGTGTACTGCTTCATCCATGCCACTGTGTACTGCTTCATCCATACTATTATGTTCTGCTTCATCATACTGCTGTGCACTGCTTCATACATGCCGCTGTGTACTGCTTCATCATACCGCTATGTACTGCTTCATCATACTGTTGTGTACTGCTTCATCATTCCACTGTGTACTGCTTCATCATACTGCTGTGTACTGCTTCATCATACTGCTGTGTACTGCTTCATTATACCACTGTGTACTGCTTCATCAAACTGCTGTGTACTGCTTCATCATACCGCTGTGTACTGCTTCATCATTCCACTGTGTAGTGCTTCATCATACTGCTGTGTACTGCTTCATCATACCGCTGTGTACTGCTTCATCATTCCACTGTGTAGTGCATCATCATACTGCTGTGTACTGTTTCATCATACTGCTGTGTACTGCTTCATCACACTGCTGTGTACTGCTTCATCATACTTCTGTGTACTGCTTCATCATTCTAATGTGTGCTGCTTCATCATTCTAATGTGTACTGCTTCATCATACTGCTGTGTACTGCTTCATCATACCACTGTGTACTGCTTCATCAAACTGCTGTGTACTGCTTCATCATACTGCTGTGTACTGCTTCATCATTCCACTGTGTACTGCTTCATCATACCGCTGTGTACTGCTTCATCATTCCACTGTGTACTGCTTCATCATACCGCTGTTTACTGCTTCATCATTCCACTGTGTACTGCTTCATCATACTGCTGTGTACTGCTTCATCATACCACTGTGTACTGCTTCATCATTCCACTGTGCAGTGCTTCATCATACTGCTGTGTACTGTTTCATCATACTGCTGTGTACTGCTTCATCATACCACTGTGTACTGCTTCATCAAACTGCTGTGTACTGCTTCATCATACTGCTGTGTACTGCTTCATCATTCCACTGTGTACTGCTTCATCATACCGCTGTGTACTGCTTCATCATTCCACTGTGTACTGCTTCATCATACCGCTGTTTACTGCTTCATCATTCCACTGTGTACTGCTTCATCATACTGCTGTGTACTGCTTCATCATACCACTGTGTACTACTTCATCATTCCACTGTGCAGTGCTTCATCATACTGCTGTGTACTGTTTCATCATACTGCTGTGTACTGCTTCATCACACTGCTGTGTACTGCTTCATCATACTTCTGTGTACTGCCTCATCATTCTAATGTGTGCTGCTTCATCATTCTAATGTGTACTGCTTCATCATACTGCTGTGTACTGCTTCATCATACCACTGTGTACTGCTTCATCATACTGCTGTATACTGCTTCATCATACTGCTGTGTACTGCTTCATCATACCACCATGTACTTCTTCATATAATATTATAGGCTCACTAGCTGGTAAGTGCTAGCAGTGAAGTAAGCAGATATAGAAATAGCTAAAGACAGTATGTGCACATCTGTCTTCACATATGTTCCAGCTATGTTTTAGCTTATGCATGGATGAGGATGCCCAAAAGGAACCCTCCCCCCACAGCACCAATGAATAGCAGTATAACTGCACACATGTGCAAATCAGAAACGTCACTGAATATGAGTTTGTCCTGTTGAAGGGCTAATTCTGCTGCCTGGGTATGTTTGGGGGGGGTTCTTCAGTTTGCCACTGCAACCACTTAAAACATTTTCATTGCATGCCATGCTGCATGTTACATAACATGATTACTGAAAAGCATGCAGATCAACCATCATCCAGTGAACCTCCAGACCTGCTACATGCAACAGCTACAACTGCCATAGCCAGTACAACAAAATCAGTGATGGTAAGTCCAAGAAACAGCAGTCATCAGCCATACAACCCCCCACTTAGTGATGGGGACAGTAGACTGCAATGCAGGTGAAACAATGGCATCTGATTCAACTATATGGGCCCATGATAAGCATTCAGTTAGGGTTATGTTACACAGAACAGACATAATGCATGCTGGGTAGTGTGTGGTCCCTTTACACAGTACATTAGATACTATACAGGAGGGAAGGAAGGTGCTGTGAGTCACAGTTGTCATCATTTGCACAGGCACCAAGTGACTAAAAGACTCATGTGTATCAGCACAACCTGAACAGGGTGGGCATGTCATGGAAGGTGAGATATGATGTCTTGTGGTAACAGGTACTCTGTGTCATAGACAATTCTGTATTATAACAGAAAAGGGGTGTCATTACAACACTGTTACTGAGAGGAGGTGCCACTATATGACCATGGGCTGAGGCCACTGTACTGGTCTATTATGGGAGGACAACAAGGCCCCTCTCACAGAGAAGTTGAATTACTGGAGAAGTGAGACCTGTATGGCCTCCTTTGGCAAGGTGTCTTGACCATGGATCCTGGACTTGAAAGAACAGACTCTGCATCCTGTGATGGCCTCTTATTGTGATCATCCCATGAGTGTGTCCAATGCTGGCCATGAACACAGCTGCTGGAGAGGGCACAAATGGTGACATTTGCTGTCTTCTGCACAGAGGGAGATATGGAAGCCTTATATTCTAACATACTCCACCTAATACCTAGCATGGCATTGTCCCTAGACCCCATGGCTTCATAAAAGCATTGGTAGTGAAGGGTGACATTTTTATAAAAGCAATACAACACAGCAACCATCTCCCTGTTGGCATAGGTGGCAGCAGATTGTACTACGATGGTGAGCAGCACATCTGCTGACTGAGACCTATTGATACCTCATTTCAAGGGCCAGCCATGTCATGTGACAGCACTGGGGTCCTTTGCTAGACTGCTGAATGCTGGGTATGCCCACAGAAGGTGCAGTGGGCTTCACTGGTGCTGCAGCCACATTGAGAGCAGTGTTAGTCCTCTCAGTCAAGAGTTGGTTTTCTCTGACTAGGATGCTGAGTACTGCTGCTGTATAGCCTGTAGCTCAGGTGTGGGTGAGGCTGTGGCTTCAGCCTAAAAATAGGTGGATGACCACCCAGAAGGAAGATACAGCACCCATGGCTCATATGAGTTCAATTTGATCTGTGTTGCAGCATTATTGCCAGATCTGCATAAGCGCTGACATCAGCCTGTTGTCTTGTCCCGACCTGTAGAGTGTCATTAGAGCAGTGGTCTGGCCTATGAAAATAAAGTGTAAGGCAGAACTCATTTCCCATAAAGGATGATGTCAGAAAGTGTCCCCACCTTCTCTCAGGAAGCACTTTATAATTCTTTCCCTGATCTTTTCCAGGGAGCTTCAAATGCGACCTGTGTATATATGTCAATTCCTCCAACCCACTTAGAATGGGCTCCCCATCCTCCTTTGCAGGCAACTCAGACACGTGAACCACTAATCAAACCTGGGTCACCTGCAGCATAGTCAGGGCTTTATTCCTCTATGCCATTACACTGGTTAGAAAAAAATGTTGTGATACAAAATTCTAGAATTCTAAAGTTTTACTGTAACTGAAAGATATGTAAAAAGGTATGTAATCATTTAGACTGTCCAATAATTCTGGGTTGTCAGAGATACTCAACAAATGATTGCAAAATTATTAATACATGCCTAGTAAAGGCACCTGCAAATCTTGACTCATAGATTAAATATGGTTAATTACTTAAAAATAGGTTAGTATGATGGATAGAACATATGTTTCATGTAACAAGGTATCTCGTGATCTAAGCAATCACACCATTAAGAGTAAGACAGGCTCAATCTATCAAGTAGTGACTGGTTAGTTCTTAATAGCCTAGTACCATATTTGCAAGATCTGTGTAGAATAATAGAAAATTCATCATTTAACTCCATACCTAAATTTATATTTTGTCTATATGAAGTATTATACAAAGACTTTATTTGGACAAATCTAACTTCAAAGTTATATAAAATTATTATTAGTTACAAAACAAAATCTAACCAGAAATTCTGGAATTTTATCAATAAAGATTGTTCATTGTTATATAAGGAGTCAAAAATAAACATACTATAATCTATTAAGTTAACTTCAAATGTACAAAGCCGGAGCATCTTTGCATGAAAATTCCTGCATAGAGCCTTTTACACCCCTAATAAAATAGCTAGATTTAAAAATACTAATGATGTAATATGCTGGAGGTGTAATCTAAAATGTAATGCTGATTGGTCACATATTATATATGACTGTACTCATATTAGAAAATTTTGGGAGGATATTGGTGAAGTTTTGCAAGCCATTTTTACTGATTTTTTCATTTTGTCAAAGTCATTAATTCTTCTGAATAAAATTGAAACAACTATTATGAAAAAGAAATTACTATATCTTATTTGGACTATAATGGCTGTCTCAAAAAATGCATCAATAGGAAATGGAACACCTCTATCATCCCAATAATTTATGATTTTCTCACTCTATTGTAAGAAGTAGCACTGTTGGAAATTAAAGTCAAGGAAATTAGGATCTTTCCGAAGAAATGGACTAATAATCCTTGGGAGAAAGTTCTCTCCCTAATAGAGACACTTAAAACAGGCACAATTTTATCTTCATAAGAAAAGAGGAAGCAAGAATGCAGGTTATAATTTGTTATTCCTTTTACAACAATCTTGATTATTTGTCTGTATATCTATGATTGTATCCCTTTTGACTTTATCTGACTTGAGGCCATTGTATATTCTATAAATAGTTCATTCAATTCACTCTTATTTGATATGTTATATTTACTATTTATTGTTTAAAAAAAAAAGATTTTTTTGAATAAAATTATTTGAATAAAAAAAAAGAGTAAGACAGGCTGTTCAACAGTAGAGTTAAACAAGTTAGTGTTCTGACTATGCATACAATAGAAGAGGAAGTTGACCAATGTTGTAAGGATCTTGAGGAAATAACACACACACACACACACACACACACACACACACACACACACACACACACACACGCACGCATGTGCTCCTGTGTAGATGTACATGTGCGCACACACACACACACACACACACACACACACACACACACACACACACACGCACGCACACACACACACACACACACACACCTACATGTGCACGTGTTTGAGTGTGCATGTACATGTGCACACGCAAAAGTTGGTAGTCATGGTATAACTGTAATAACAGGCAGGTTTGTTACTACAGTACAAAATGAAGTAAGATATAGACTATGGAATTCTGAGTAGATAATTGATTGAACATAGCAGACACTCACATCAGCCAAAGAGACAACTTTAACTACAGAGATCACCAGATGGTAAGTACTGAAATCAGATTGACTATATGACTGAAGATCTTTCTGCAGTCAGCAAAAGCAAGACCTGAAGCTGACTGTGGCTCAGACCAACAGCTTCTAATCACAGTTTTAAAATGAAATGAAAGAAAACAAGAAAAACCTCCAGGCCGACTAGACAGAAGCTCGGCGCTATTCCAAATTAATATGTAGTAGAGGTGACGAACATATTTAAGGGATTAGACCTGGTGAACAGAATGCCTGAAGAACTATGGAAAAAGTTTCTGGCATTGTTTAGAAGGTGACAACAATATATTTACAGTAGAACAAAGACTAAATGAAAAAAAAAATTGTACTATTTGTGGAGGCTTTGGAGGTGGCCAAGGAAAGAAAGAGAAGAAAAGGCAATGGTGATAGAACAAATATATCAACGTGAATGCAGTTTCAGAGAATATCAAGAAAGGTTAAGGATGGATATTTAAGTGAGCAGTGCAGAGAACTGGGAGATAATAGAACGGGAAGCAATAGCTCTCTTCAGGAAGATTGGTAATGTTACAGGAAATATCCAGTTAAAAATGGGCAGGATAAAATAGACAAATGTGAAGGCTCTAGCAACAGCAGGAGATAACTAAGAAGACTTGCCAGGAATATGCAGAATGAAAACACTCACTGGTACATACGATACATGTGCTCTGATCAACAGCCCAACATCCTTTACAATGAAGTTAAATGGATCCTAGAAAGTTTTGTTAATAGCAAGGCTACAAGCAGCAATGAAATTCCAGCTGAACTGCTTACAATTCTGAACATTTATGCTTTTACATGCCTTGCTGGATCTTTCAAGCAAATTTAGAAATTGCAATGAATTTCTTAAGAGGTACTATCCAAAAAACCTAACTGATAGGTAATAAAGTAGTCAAGTCAAAGTCAAAGCAAACTTTATTGTCATTTAGAACGACATAAGTACACTGTAAATGAAATTGTGTGCATCAGCTCAATTTTTGAAATTACAAAGGAAAGTCAGATAACACATACAAGTAGAGGAATAAGCATAACTAGCAAATACAATACTACACCCAATACATGCAAGAAAGAGCAGAGACATTTACCAACTCTCATATATGAAAAGAACACCCTCCCCTGACTTAGATTAACTACCCTAGTTAAAGTAATACAAACACTACAGATTGAACAATGCCTAAGTTATTTGTCTAATTTTGCACTTGAGTAGGTTAAATAATACTATGGATATAATAAATAAATACTGCATTTACTTGGAATATATATATATATATATATATATATATATATATATATATATATATATATATATATATATTTAAGTATATATTGCGCAAATAAATAAAAATTGATTTATTATGTGTCCAGACTAGTGCCCGAGTTTAGAAGTCATCACTGTAGGGTTCAAACTGTTATTGAATCTTGTAGTCCTGCAGCAGATGCTGCAATATCTCCTGCTCGATGCCAGATGCTTAAACATTCCATGTGCAGGATGCGTGTTGTCCTGTATTATTTTGGTGGCCTTTTGGGTGCTTCTTGCAGAATAAAGATGTTGTATCGATGGAAGACTGGAACCTATTACCTTCTCTGCAACCTTCACCACTCTTTGTAGCGTCTTCCTTTCTGAAACTGTGCAGCTTCCAAACCACACTATTAAGTTGCAGGTGAGGTTGCTCTCTACTGCACCTCTGTAAAAGGTGAAGAGAATATGAGAAGGAAGCTTTTTCATCCTTCTTAAAAAGTGGAGACGTAGGTGCACTTTCTTGACCAGTTGGCTGGTGTTTCTAGACCACAAGAGATCCTCTGATATGTGTACACCCAGGAATTTCATGCTCTGAACCCTCTCCACACTCTCACCATTGATCCTGAGTGCTGGATGTTTTGTTCTCCTTTTCCTGTAATCAATGATAATCTCTTTGGTCTTGCTTACATTCAGGTCAAGGTTGTTCCCCTCGCACCAACTGATCAGAGATGCCACCTCCTCCCTGTATGCCCTTTCATCCTCCTTTGTGATGAGCCCCACAACTATAGTGTAATCAGCAAACTTGATGATATTGTTGGACTTGTGCTTAGCATAGCAGTTTTGGGTCAGGATATTGAATACCAGCTGGCTGAGAACACATCCCTGTGGGACCCCGGTGTTAATCATGATGCACTTTGAAGTGTTCTTACCCAGAAAAACCCTCTGTGGTCTTTCAATCAGGAAGTCCAGAATCCAGTTACAGAGATGTTTACTGATTCCTAAATGTGCCAGTTTTTCTATTAGCTGCATTGGTACTGTCATGCGGATATCCCACCACTGCCCACCAATTAATATGCGATGCCCCAACCACTGGCCCAGTAATCAAGCAGCCTCAATCCTCACCACTGGCAACAGTGGGGAACGTACACACTGGAAGGAAGACAAGTACACACACAGTAAAGTACAATTTCCCTTAAGAGCACACAGAGACCACAGTCAGTCTGTGGCTGGTTTCTCCCTCATTCTCCAGACCCTCAATAAGACTCCCCACTGGCACAGCTATAGAGTTGCGATCTCAGCTGAGTGACCAAGCCAAGACCTCCAGCACTCTCTCCAACCAGTGCTTTGTGTCCCTGCCCAAGTAGCTGGCACACACACACTTAGATGCTTGATTTATACACACCCACCCACTTGGGAAAGGCTGGCACAGATTTACTAGCTATGCCCCCTTCTGCCCAGA
The DNA here is from genome assembly GCF_019279795.1 of Protopterus annectens. NCBI lineage: Eukaryota > Metazoa > Chordata > Ceratodontiformes > Protopteridae > Protopterus > Protopterus annectens. The sequence goes on along the minus strand of NC_056742.1, from coordinate 264,680,104 downwards.
CTATAAGGTAGTTTTGCCTGTTACCAGTCACTCCTTATCAGCTACTTTAAGGCCCTTAAAGGGTGTTCAGTCCTAGTGTGTAATGCTATTGATAATGAAAATGGTAGTTTGACCAAAAGCAAGGCTATTAGGAGTGACCTGCATGGTGTTACCAAATATGCAAGCACTCTAAGAGCTTAAATATGTCTCACAAATATCAGCCACAGTAATAGGTTTTAATGTATTTAATAATAAATAATAAAATAACAAGAAAATACTCAGTAAATCATTACAGTAACTCCAGAGTTCAAAATCACAGGAAATATTTAAAACAGCATTGTAGGACAGTCTCAAATAAATAAAGAGAACATCTAAGCTATACTTCATTATATTCCTAACTGTATCTAAGAGGAATTACTGTATACTAGTTACCTTACTTACAGAGTTAGGCAAGACAGATATGATGAGTGGGTTTTCCGAGCTGATGCTGCCAGGTCAAAGACAAAGTACAAAATGCACAGTCTCTCTCTCTCTCTCGAAGAGTTCTTAAATTAATATCTCAAATATTACTACTGAGCTACTTGCAGCATGACATCACTTCTCGTCATCTGATTTCATTTCCCATGCTCAAAAACAACCATTGAGGAAGCATTTAGCATCTACCTGTGAAAATACATAAACAAATGCTTTCCCTCAGTTGTTTGCAGATCCTGAAAGTCCTAAAACAATAAAGCACTTCTACTTCTGAAGCCTAGTAATTATCTCTCTTTCAAGGCAACACAGAGAGTCCCGCAGTATAGACATCCTGGCTCATGTTGACTGAAACTGAAAGATAACATCCTTTTGTTTATGGCCCAGCTATAAAGTAATTTAACGTCACCCATTCTTCTGACGTTTTGCAAGTTAATCTCATGTGTTTCACTCTCCCCTGTTATGCAGCTACAATAGTGTATAAAAATATCTCTTCAGCACACGTCTATGCAATATGACATACAGTTCTAATACATTTGTAACACAGGCATATGAATCATGTTGATATTCACAAATACACAACCACTGAAAAAATTCCAGCTAGCTGGGCTGGCATTATCTCCTTTTGTTACATTTCTATATAAATCATATTCACGAATGACATAGAATTATTTACAAAATTCCAGATAGCTTGGCTGACAATATTTCCTTTTGTGACAGGTACCACCATATTAAACGCAGATCTGAAGTCTATGAACAGCATCCTTACATAGTTGTCTTTGCCCTCTAAATGCTTGAGGGAGATGAGTAGCGCTACTGATACGGTTTCAGCAGGGGATCAGTTAGCTCTGTATGCAAACTGCAGAGAGTCAAAATCTGGAGGTAGACATGATGAAAGATGACTTTTGATTAGCTGCTCAAAACATTTCATAACAGTAGATGTCAGAGTGACTGGTCTGTAGTCATTAGGGCTGGGGGGAGTGGTTTTCTTAGGTAGTGGGATAATGTTAGTTTCCTTGTAGCATGAGGGTACTTTCACCATGGCAAGAGAGGTGTTAAATATTTCCTTGAGCACTGTGCATAGTTGATCAGCACAGCCTTTTAACATCTTGCCAGTATGTTGTCTGGGCCAGCAGCCTTCCTTGGGTTCACTCTCCTTAGCTCTCTTCTTACCTCCTCTGTGCTGAGGCTGAGTACTGCATCCTTCTCATCAGTGGGTAGCTTTGGTGCCAACCTGTTATTTCTTTCCTCAAATCTATCAAAGAAGATGTTCAAACTGTCCCAGAATTCAATGCTGTCCTCACACTGTGCTGACCTGAATTTGTAGTCAGTGATCTCCTGTATGCCATGCCATGGTATCCTTGCATCATTCATGTCTTCAAAGTGGCTCTACACCTTTCTGCCATACTCTCTCTAAGCCTCATTTATACCCCTCCTCAGATTACCTCTTGCAACACTTAGGACTGCTTTGTCCTTAGCCCTATAAGCTTTGTATCTCTCCTTCAAAAGCTTGTATGTTTTAAGGCTGAGCCATGGCTTCTGGTTAGATCTAACAGTGGTACTCTTGGTATTTGTTACCCCATCAACACAGTTTGAAATGTATGCCATCATTACCTCAGTGTATTCATCAATGTTCAGATGCTGATTCACTGTGGCTGCCTCCTTCAACATATCCCAGTTGGTTCTTTCAAAGCAGTTTTGGAAGGCCTCCATAGCCCCCTTGGGCCATACCCTGATTTGTTTCTTTGTGGGTTTCTCTCTAACCAATGCAGGTTTGTAAACTGGCGATAGCAAGATGATATAATGGTCAGAGTCTCCCCTTTGTTGAAGTTTCACTGCCTTATAAGCTTTCTTTAAGTTTATGTACATCTTGTCTAGGATATTATCACCCCTTGTAGGAACGTCCACATACTGATGGTAGTGTGAGAGTACTTCTTTCAGATCTGCTTTATTAAAGTCACCAGCTGCCATGTGTACAAAGTCCGGATATTTGCTTTGCAGCTCACCCATTTGATTGCATAGTTTATTTAGAGCCTCAGTGGTATTATCACTAAGTGGGATAAACACCATTGTTACACTGACCCCATTCAGCTCCCTGGGCAAGTAAAATGGTCTACATTTAAAGAACAGGAACTCTAAGTTCTCACGCAGTGTGATAGTATGATTTCACAGTTGCTGCACGATGTTTTGTTAACATAGATGCAGACTCCACCTCCTCTGGCCTTTTTACACAGTGTATGTTTTCTGTCTGCATGAAACAGCATCAAATTCTCTACGTTTACTGCACTACCATTTATCTTGTCATGCAGCCACATCTCAGTAATCAAAAGTAAACAAGTATTTCTCACCTTGTTCTTGGTGAGTTCCAGCCTCAAGTAGTCCATCTTGCACTCCAGTGATCTCACATTAGCTAGCAGTACAGTTGGTAGTACAGGCCTATAGGGGTTTGCTTTTAACTTTACATCAATACCTGCTTTGCAACCTATTTTCCTTGTGCTCAGACATCTCTTTCTCTTTTTCCTTGTCCAGCATATTCCAGAAACCTGTTTTACCAGTTTCAGGTACTTTAGAGTGTGAAGAGTTAAAATACCCAGCTGTTGTAGCTCTGTGCAAGTAGTAGGTCCCAGATACTCTGCAGACTTCAAGGTATCCAACCAGCAACATGTAGACATTAACTGTTTAATTTCTAGTAACTTCTGTCTACTGTAACTTATTGCACCTTCAATTGGAAGTAAAGAAACTGATTTGTTTTTTTTTGAGATTGTCAATGTTTTACTGTACTGGCTCACCAGATGTACAGTAGCAAGCACTGCCCAAATTCCTCCCAACATCCAGTAACAGGTTGACATCAGACAGTAGTCATGAATAAACAATATCTCATGTTTCTTGGCCGCATAAATATTCATTTGAACAAGGTGTATTTGTCAGTTGCCTGGTATATGATATGTACTTTTTGTTTCTTATTAACTTCCCTTTGCTTTTGCAGGGGGGTATGCCCCCTGCACCTCCACTTCTGGATCCCCACACCCCTGCTACTTAAATATACCAACTCCGAGGGAGGTATACTGTTTCTCTTCCATCCTTAGTTCTAAACTTATAAACAAGCAAGAATGTACAGTACTGTTGAAAGCAAAAAAGTCAGAAAGCAAGCAAATTTTTTAGTCAGTCGGTTTGTAAACTTGCGGTGTATGGTAAACCTCTATGTAAATGCCATCTAGTTTGTGCCTACCCTAATGAAATAAACAGCTTTCTCTGTAAGAAACAATGCACAGTAACAGAATAATGTATAAATAGTGGGTATCCCTGGGAACAATCTAGAATTCAATTTCATTTTTAATAATTTTGGTATGAGATTGCATATTTAAATTTAAAAACAGTGAATCAACAATCAATATATGCGTGATGTCACTGGCAAATCTGCATGGCATTTTCAAGCAACATTCCCAAGTCTCAGTTTTTAAGGATTAAGAGACTATGCTGTTCTGTGGAAGAGTTACAAAAACATAGTGAAGAACTTGCAGTTAGGTTCCGGGCCAGGGGATATAAAGCTCCTGTTATACATCGGGCTCTGTGTTTTGCCCAATCTGCAGATAGGACTACCTTACTGAGTTATAAGACACGATCTAAGACTAATTATAAGGTTCAATTTATTACTAATTTTGGAAGTAATACTAGATAGTTTTTTGATTGAATCAATAAATATGGGGATACTTTTGACAGATAAGAATTTAGCCAAAATGTTGCCTACAGATTGTATGTTTACTTACAGGAGGGAGACAATTATTGGGAACTTTCTGAACCATTTTAAAAAAAAACTTCACCTCTTGTTGTCAACAGACAGCAATCTATTGAAGGTTTACCATTGGTTGGATGTTTTCCATGTGGACATCATACAGCTTGCAAACATGTTGTAAAAATAAAACATTTTTCATCTGCCAAATACACCTGTTGTATATGATATCAGATGTTTTGCCAATTGTATATCGGAGTGGATTATTTATTTAGTTGAATGTCATTGTTCTGCTTTTTATGTAGGGCAAACTTCTAGACAGTTTAAAATTTGTATTTCTGAACATTTGAGTAATATTTGTAATAAAAGAATGTCTAATGATTTATATAGATATGTTTTGCAGCATGCTGCAGCAAACATTAGATTTACTGCTATTGATCGCACCAATATTAAAGTTAAGGGAAGTAATAGGTTGGGATAGCATGACATTTTGAATAAAAAAGAGAGATTTTGGATTATTAAATTAGGGGGTTTATTTTCTCCTGGATTAAATGATGTGTTTTGATTGGTGAAATTTGGGGGGGGGGGTCTGTTTTTTTAAATTTATACACTGGTTTGGGTGGATTGGTTGTTTCACTTCTGTTTTTATGTGGATGTTATTTGCACTGAAGAAGGGTTGTGCCGAAACCAATTTGTTGGTTCCTGTACTTATTTAATTTGTACATTAAATATTTGTTGGATTCATCGCCTTTTATACTGGTCGTTTTTATTTACTTTTTGCCATTAGTATTTTGGCCCTGCCCTTTTGCCATACTTGTGTAATACAGAGTTTTTTTTGGCTTTGGTTTAAGTATGCTGTTGGCAGTTGGGACTAACCACTCTTCTTTATACAGCACCTTCCATTTTCTGGTGTTTTGGGCCTATTTCTGGTGATACTGAGTGCGAATCATTTCGGATGGATATGGGCAGAAATGTGGATCTACAGTCTTTAATCTTGAGACTTGTTTCTGATAAGGATGATATTCAAGTGTTTGAACATTTGGGATTTATGAGCATGAATGATTTAGGTACTGTCTCTAATACTGTTTTGACCTGTGTTAAAGTGTTTGAATGGCTTATTACAGTGGTGAAAAAATTATAGGCAAGTGTGTGGCATTTAAAACTCCTTAAGATATATCAGTTGAAAGGTTATTGTCCATGAAGCTTGCATGTTTATATACAATCTATGGTGTACAAGATGAATGTCTTACTAAGGAATGGGCCAAGGCACACCAGGTGGCCTCGATGGTGTTTGTAACTGTACTTGTGGCCTTTTATATAAGACAGATCTCTAAGATTTTGCTCAAGGTTATGCAATGGGTTAAGAAAGTTAAAACATTTGAATAACATGTAGAGTATAATAAACATTTTGTTGAATTTTCATCTGTGCTTGTTTCCTATGAACATGAGCTGCAAACCCGTAAAGTTCAAAAATTTAAGAGAGACAGTGTGGATTATCTTGGTGGAAAGGCCTTTAATACCCACAGTTCCATGAAATTTAATGTGAGTAAGGATAGACTGTTCTAAGATTCTGGTTTGAATAAAAAAACGCAAGAAAAAAGATCACAGTCGATTTTGAAACATTCACCTGCAGGAGCTGGGTCATCAGTGTTGGAAACATCATGTGCTACAGAGACTGATGTTGATGTTTGTAGTGAGTTGCTAGCAGCTAAAAAGAAAAACTCTTTGGTACCAGAAGGGCTGGATGAAAACACTCCAGGTGATGTCACCACACCGGATGCATTGATCTGCCTGATGGCACCCAGATGGATACTACATCTATCATACATTATATTTCCTCATCTACTTTGACTGTGGCCGAAAGGGAGGTGCTTAATAAGGGACTTGGGTTTGTTCCAACTTATTTGGTGATGGAAAATGTTTTTTGTTAATGATGTTTTGTCTTTTTGTAGAAAATTGAATGTTGCATTTTTGATATCAAAAATATACAGGGCGAAACACAATTTACATTTAGACTATTCACTTTCAGTCCACCAATGAATAAATATGTTTCTGTTTTTCAACAGAAAGTATTGAAAGATTTACATTTTAATTTTGAATATGTCATTTTCTAGGAGAAATTTAACTCCCAAACAACATCGAGCAATATTGTCTTTAAAAAATAATCATAAGGTGGTCATAAATAATACAGACATAGGAGGTGCAGTGGTTATCTGGGACTGGGAACTGTATATATGTGAAGCTATGAGTCAATTGATGGATGTACAGTTTTATCAGAAGATGGTATTGTACCCCACTTTACATTTTAAAAAAGACACTCCCCAGGATTCATGAAGCTCGGCGCAAGGCCGGCGTAAGGGCTGCGCCGGCGGTGCAGTGAATAGCCAGCGTAGTAGCGCCATATGCATATTAATGAGAGTGCACCGCAACCACAGACACGTGCGTAGTGTACGTGAGCGAGCCCAAGTAGGATGCGTCCGGAGGCGTGGCTAAGCCGGCATGCGGTGAGCAACCTAATGTGCTGACTGCCACGGTCCGCCCATAATAGTAATGGCAGCAGCCAGGGCCCGTGCAGAATGAAACGCACGTAGAGTATGCAACATAGTACCCGTCCCAACTAAATGGAGAAGCAAATACAACCCACGAAGGCTTAAGTGTACCCGTCCAAGGAGCAAAGGATACGCATGAGACCGCGTTTGTTCCGCAATGCACCGTCAGTGGTTATACTCAGAGAAGGTGTACGTCAGCGTGCCGCACCGACATAGGAGTAGCGACTAAGGTCACCACCTGTTCCACTTTGCGAGGGGCAGTCCCTCTATGGGCAGTTGTGTCCCGAAAAAAAATATTAAAAATGGCAAATGTGCTAAGATTGTAGGACATAATGATATCCCGTATTTAATGTAATGGTAGCATGAATTGGTTATTTCTGTAACTGAAATACCTAAATGACACAAGAAACAGAATAAGCAACCAAACTGCCACAACAATAAGCTTTTATTTAGGCAAACAAGTGAAGTTCTATGCTATATAGTGACCGTGTGTATGTGTCGGCCTGTAAACTCAGATGTGAGTCCCGGAAATATCCCACCTTGGCAACTGGAAAAGGTGGCAACCCCAGTAGCGACATGGGCATGGTCACCAGGGTTACCAGCTGTCCCAATGTGCCGTGGACAGTCCCTCATTGGACAGTTGTGTCCCTGCAAAAATCGAAAAAATGGAAAATGACCTGAGATTCCCTGCCAAAAATATTCCTGCAATATACATGTAATAGTAGCATAAAACATATAATTTGTATATGAAACACATACATGGCATAAGAAACTGAATAAGGAACCCAAATGCTAACAGAATAAGCGTATATTATGGCAAACAAGTAAAGTCCTGTCAACTCCACTTACTGTGGGTATGTGTTGTCCTGCAAAATCCGATGTTCCCACAAAACATGTCCCACTATGGTCATTGGAAAAGGTGCCAACCATAATGGTCACAAGCAGTAGTGACAGCACATAGCCGGGTAGCTGTGTTGACATAACAACAGGAAGGAACCAAGATACCTTAAACACAGGCAAACATGTGCATAGCAGCATATCCCACACCCAGCAACGTCTCTGTTGCATACACTGGATGGCGTATGTTGAAGTGTAATATCCAGAAGCAGAACCCATGCATTCAGATGTAATACACAATAGCCTCATTGTAGCATGTAAGTCCCACCCATGTACACCTGTGCACCCAAACCTGCTAGCATCCGTGTGCAGCTATACACCTACACACAATGTGCATACCTGAAATGTGGTAAGATGTTTGTGTTAGGCAGTGCCACGCTGGCAAATCGCACCCACATGTCACCAACCCACCTCAGGTACAGATATGGAAATGGCTGCATGTGAATGTGTCTGCAGAATGTGAACATCCCGCATGTGGTATGTACCCGTCCACACCATATAGGTTTGCATACGACACGGTGCACATAACTGTACACATGTGGACAAGTAGGGTTGTTGAACCACCGCATCGATGATTAGCTATGCAGAGAAGTCGAACACATATAGCGGAACACGTGCCTACCAAACAGGACGTCCTAACAGGGTGCTAAAGGCAAAGAAGGGGAAGGTGGGACATCACATGTGGAGAGTAGCGTTGCCGGACGGCCAAATACACACGGTCAAGGTAAAGGACGGAACAACATGCATATGGCCGGATGGATGTTGTCCAAGAAATATATATAGAAACACATATGAAGTGCAAGTTTAGACTCGAAATACTATATAATGCATTGAATTGTACCGTACAATATGGCAGTAGAACTGATCATGCATGTAATTGGTGAAGCTAAGCTATAGTGTGATGGAATTCTGACCCTGGCAGTAACCAGTACAGCAGGCTTATGTCTCTCAGCATTAATTATCTGCTGGGTGACAGAAAAATAAATGTATGTACATGCATAACATCACCCCTTCCCTGAGGAGGATGGCCTTGTGAGCTCTATCGAAGATAAGAGTACAACTCCTTACCAGAGAGACAAAGCAACGTATTAAGAAATGAACTGACTACTGTATCGAAACAGTCCAGGGTCCTTGAAACAGCTACAATCACAGAAGGACACTGTAATTGACCAGGTGCCTTGCAAGGCTGTGTTATTCTCATGGGAAAACATTTTAAAAGCACGACCTCAGCACCCACGTATGTATAGACTATTGCGGACCATAGTGATGGAAATGCCCTGTGACCGACCACGTCAGTAAGGTGGGCAAAAGCTGATTGTAAACACTATATAAAGAAATTGCTTACTGTATAGAGTCAGACAAAACTCTCATACTTGGACTGTATATTATTTTGCCTGCCTGTGTACACTACTAAAAGCGTTGTGAACCCGAGCCTCCTGTGTTATTGACTGTCACTTAGAAAAGCCTACTGATAACTACAGTCTGGTTTTAAAAACTTATTTGACATTGTGATCCTTCTTATCCGGAATTCCCTTGGTAAGCTACAGGTCAGAGTGCATGGGTGGTTAGACATCTGCGTAGGAGAATTTGCCTAAATGGTTCTTCTTGAATGAAAAGACCTCCGACTGAATTGTTGTGTGTAAAGAGGCTGTCTACCGTCTGATCTGTGGCTGAAAAGCGGAAAACTGGATCCCAAGAAGAAAACGTGCAGTCTTAAACAGGAGGCCCAGGTAAGGAGTGTTTGCCTCTTTGTGTCTATTGTAGATCATGGACCAGACTACATTGTGTTTCTGTTAACAGTCGTGATAGCGGGTCGAAGACCAATCCAAATAGTGTTAAATCTGAACATAGGTCAGGGGAACACAGAGCAGAGTAAATAGTCATTGTAGACACTACAGTGGATACAGGGAAGGAGATACCACGTGGTATGAGAGAAGGGTACGTAACAGTCGTGTAGAGGATATGGGAGATTAGTGAACAAACAGATCATGTGATCCACGTTTGTGGTGGCGTGAAGTATATGCAATCGCAGAGAGCACATAATGTGAGATATTCAGCAAAATGGGGTAATAAATATGACATTGATGGTATATTAGACAAAATATCGTTACTGAAACATTGTAATCTCTGAAAATGTGATGCACATGTTCTAGGGTAACCACCTGTCCCACCCTGTGAGGGACAGTCCCTCTTTGGCCAGTTGTGTCCTGCAAACAAACCGAACAAATGGCAAATGTCTTGATATCTCAGGACAAAGATTTCCCAGATATCTTTTCAAATGGTAGCATAAAACACTAATTTTGTATCTGGAACAACAAAATATCATAATAAACAGAATAAGCAACTGAAATGCTACAAGAATTGGTAGCTCTCCTGGCAAAAAGTGAAATCCTGTCCTATGTACTGGCCGTGGGTATGCTTTTTCCTGGCAAATTACACGTTCCGAACACTAATGTCCCACATTGTGCATCTGTAAAGGTGGCAGCCCTAAGATGTGCAGGCGACAAAACAGCGACAATTGGGTATCCGTCAAGCACATAGGTGGATTGAGGTAGTGAACCGAAGGGAACAGAACACTACAAATGCGAAAGCATCATACGTACACAAAGAAGATAATAATACAGTAGTAGCGACAGCCCCCCCCCTCTACCACCTCCGATACCACATCCAGGATATGAAGCGGGAGGGCAGGCTAGTCCCCCCCACGTTATCCTGTGGCAACAGAGGTATCACAACGACCAAATGTAAGAGAAGCTATTGAAACCACATCCCGAACTCGTAACATACCTAGGGACACTCGAGTAAGAAGACAGTCACTAGAACAGAGTGAGGATATCTGTCAATTAATTGAAGTACCAAACCCTCATGCAGGACAGGAAGGCCAGGACCCAACCCCTGTAGTGTATAGACCGTGGACACCAGATGATATCTGTAAAGTCACAGAGAATTCCCCATCTACAAAGTAATCGCTATTCACCATGCAATACCCCTGTATCTTCTGATCGGAAAACAAAGGGGGAATGGCGGATGGTACAGGATTTACAAGCTGTAAATCATGTAATAATACCTAGGGTACCGATGGTGCCAGACCCACACACAATATTGAATGCTATGAACACGCCACAGAAGTATCTTACCATGGTACATATAAGCTATGCTTCCTTTGCAATACCTATACATCCAGATAGTCCGTATTGCTTTGCATTTACATTCAGGGTAACAGATACAGTCATACCCGGCTATCGCAGGGATACTGTGAAAGTACAACGATATTCCCACAGGAGATGGCTAGCTACATTCCGGTGTGTACTACACCCGGGGCCAGTCAAGTTCTACTTTATGTGGATGATATTCTGCTTGCGGCCCCTACCCAGCAGCAATGTATGGAAGATACAATAGCATTACTGAGATATTCAGCAGAACAGGAACATAAAGTAAGCAAGCATAAATTGCAACTACAGAGAATACAGGTCAAGTACCTGGGATATGTGGTATCCAAGTAGGGTAGAACATTACATGACGATAGGAAGGTAGCAATTTCACAAGCACCCAAGCCAACTACCAAGAAGGGAATGAAGTCCTTTCTGTGCCGACTAACATTTGTCAAAGCTGGTTACCAAACAATGGTTTTGAATCTGCTGTAGTGTCTGCCTTAATCTTTAATACACCTATGGCAGCACAACACATACTACACTGGATTACAGTAGCAGAAACAACTTTCTGCAGACTAAAATGATTGATAGCTTCAACATCTGTATTAGGTCTCCCGAATAATCATAACACATGTTGTCAGACTGTAGATTGTAAGCGGAGATATATGACGTCAGTCTTGATGCAACAGCATGGAAGTAAGCAACGCTACATAGCTTACTACTCATTGCAGTTGGACACTGTGGCATGGTCAGTGCCACATTGTGTACAGGCAGTTGTTGTAGCACCCATGG
>NC_056742.1:264643394-264665894 GCF_019279795.1 Protopterus annectens | reverse complement strand
TGCCTGTGAAAGAAACGATGCTTTTAGAGTATGCACACTCTTTACAATTCACATACCCTCCTTTGGCAATCCTGCTGATGTCACCCACCTAGAAATATACCTCTGGGACTGCTGTAATCCAGTATTCTCTGTAGCATGTGCTGTAACTGCATATTGCTGTAGTGTGATAAACTAGTTAGATAGGGGTTCTATTCCAAGAGAGGCCAACTGTGTGTGTGTCTGTCTACCTGAGAAAGTAACAATGCCTTTTAGAGTATGCACACTCTTTACAATTCACATAACCACCTTTGGCAATCCTGCTGATGTCACCCACCTAGAAATACACCTCTGTGACTTCTTTAACCCAATAATCTCAGTAGCATGTGCTGTAACTGCATAATACTGTAGTGTGATAAACTAGTTAGGTAAGAGTTCTATTCCATGACAGGCCAACCATGTGTGTGTGTGTGTGTGTGTGTGTGTGTGTGTGTGTGTGTCTGTCTGCTTGAGAAAAGAACAATGCATTTTAGAGTATGCAAACTCTTTACAATTCACATAACCACCTTTGGAAATCCTGCTGTTGTCACCCACCTAGTAATACACCTCTGGGCCTGCGATAACCCAGTAATGTCCCTAGAGTGTGCTGTAACTGCTTAATGCTGTAGTGTGATACACTAGTTAGGTAGCAGTTCTATTCCAAAACATGGCAGGTGTGTGTGTGTGTGTGTGTGTGTGTGTGTGTGTGTGTGTGTGTGTGTGTGTGTGTGTGTGTGTGTGTGTGTGTGTTTGACAGTCAGAGCCTGTGAAGGTGGCTGTGAGTGTCTAACCACTGGACAGGTTGGGGAGCGGATTTTGTAGTTTTACTATATGGTGTCCATATTATATGTCACAATGTCCACCTCATGAGGAGTACAGATGTCAGTCAGCCAAGGGACTGTGTTGGCAAACCATAACCCTACTTCTGGCAAAAGGCCTGGTGAACAAAGTATGCAACCCTACTATTACCCGGAATATGTTCTGAACCCATGTGTCATACACAAACACACTTGCCTAGAATATCCCACTATATTGCTAGCACCCTGCACATTGATGACAGATATTAGGCATGGTGTGATTGCAGTGGGCTGCAGAGGGCATGGCACCCTGTACAGCAGTTCAATAGGCACATAATTGCAGACAATCTGCCTTCACTATGTTCCCCACTGGATGCCTGCAACATATGTGGTGCCATCAAATGTGATCCACAGGGGCCATACAATGCCTTGCACATGTGCCCTGTATGGACCAATGCCACTAACACCAGGGAATACCTGTATCATGCTATCAATGCATGTGCAGGGTCAACCTGTTGTCTATAAGCAGATCCTGCCACACCAGGCCAGTACTGGCATATCTGAGGATAACAGTTTATGTACACACATGCCAGACAAACCAGGTACACTTGTACATCTCACTGTACATTATTGTGGGACGTGCACATCCCAGGCAATGTCCATGTCAAGGACTATCAAACACAGACATGGCATGCATTGCAAAGCTACGGCCATACACACTGGTAACCAGGATGTCAGGACAGTTCATACAATACCCATCTGTGTGGGACATTGCAGACATTACACCCCCTGTACCACACTGCACACCATTGTCGGGTGGCGTGATGCCAAGGATTACCCCTCAACCAGCCTTGTATAGCCATCTTGCACAGCCAACCACTACACACCCATGAAGCAATGCACACATGCATGTCAGTACTGGCACCTTGTGTCTGCATGTGGGGTATGATGCTCCCAACCACAGTCACACCCAGTATAACTCCCATTGGCATACCGACTGATGTCAGACATGTTCACATGCCCTAGCTCATAGAACCTCTGGATATCCCCTGTGGTGCATGTAGTACCTGTGCATTATTGCAGTGTGACAAACTAAGTAGTTAGGAAGTGTATTTGTGGGCCTGGCAAAGTGTGTCAATGTGAGTCCATTAGACAGTGTGGTTGTGTTGACAATGACAACTGTTCATGTAGACAGCCATGTGTGCTACACCTAATGTATTTCTACTATATCTCTGTTGCAAATGTCACTCACCAGCACACATATATGTTCTTACAGCACACCAACATGTCAGCTTTGTGGCACATGGAGTAACTGCATGCACTTGTAATAGTAATGACTAGTCAGTCAGGGGATTGAACCCCTGTACTGGTAGTTGTGTGACAGATGATGCTTAGGTTTTAGTCTCCAAGCCCTTCTCTTATGTACTTTGCCTCTGTCTGTCTCTCCCACACACTCTCTGGTGGATGTGGAGTTGTACACCTGCTCAGCAGCAGCTTGTGTTTTGTAAGTGATGGTCATGATCAGGTGATGGCATCTGCACCTATTGCAATCCTCCTCTAGCTGATTGCATGTGGAACAGCGGTGATGATGTTGCCATAGCCAATTGCATGGAAACACAGCACAATATCTAGGAATATCATGTTGGTGTTTGCCCATGACAGTCGCTTTGAGTGGTACCTGGATCTGGTATTTGGTAAACAGCATCACAGTTGATATCTGGATGTTCCTAAAATAACATACACAGTAGGAAATAGCCTAAAGACAGGAGGGTGATGTGCCAGACATGACTACAGCATGTAAGTGCAGCTATGCCTCATTGAGACTACTGCCAGTTGAACAAGTTGTGTATGGTAATGGCTATTCTGCATGTTTTAAAACTGACAAGACAGTGCTCTGTTTGTGAGGGACCCCAATCTGTAGGGCCATCTGTGGACTGGTCAGTGTGTGGAACCATTTGTTTCCTGTGTTACTCACTAAACACACATCTGTGAACTGCAGGAGCATAGTGTGAGGATTGCAGTCAGTACATGGTGATAGTGATGAGTTACTGCCATCGCATCCCTGACTGAACATATGTCACATGAAACAGTGGTATGACAGACACTGTCTGGGGTTCTCAGTGACATGCCAATAATGGGCCACTGTTCATAGCTGCAGTCACAAGTCTTCTACACTTTGTACAGATGTCATGCAGTATATATGCATGTGTTGTGCTCCCTCTGCAAATGTATACCATCTGTTGTGTTGGGTTGATGGTCATATCTATGCATGCTGTTATAAGTAATCCTGAATGCTGTTGACTATTACTAAGCCATATCTGTTTTTAAACTGCAACACCATAGGCTGTATGGGTTTGGAGGTTCCGGCAGAACCTCCTGTCCCACATTAGCTGGCCATGGCATTGAGCACCAGCACATCTGGGGCCCAGCCTTGGACCTCCACCTCTGTTGGCTCTGCACCACCTTCTGGTGGAACCACCACTGAGGATGGGGCTTGTCCCCCCTGGGAGCAGGTCCAGACAGGATCATGTTCGCTGTCGTACAGTGTGTAGGGGGCTCAATAAGGGGTTTCAAGGCCAGATACGCCAGCTTGAGGGCAGAGTGTCACATTTACAGGGTGAGCCTGCCCCTTCTAAACAGTCCCCAGCACTGCCACCTTTGCGGCTGTTTTGGTGCAGTGGTGGCTGCCCGTGGCTGGGGAACCTCCATTCTACTGCTTCCATCTGGGGGCTCATGGGCTTGTGACTGCCAAACACCCCTCCCTGTCCAAGGTGTATCCCCCCACGTGTCATATACCGACCCTGTATTCTGTCTTGTCTGTCATCCTACCCAACCTATCCTCCGCCAGCATACCTACTCTCCTTCCCCCACATCCCACTCTCACCCTACGGAAACAAAAGGCCAATCAGTTCCTAGAACAATATTTGCCCCATACATAGTTGTCCATTTCACACACGTGTCCACTGGACACATGTAACCCTTTTAATATGCATCACAACATACTCCAGTTGTCCTCACCCCTGTCTCTCAGGCACACGATCCTGGTATCACATGACTCCTAATGGTTCCAGGTACACATGATGCAGACGACCCCATTGTACACACAACACTACCGGTCCCTCTATGGTTACCCCATTTACCTTTTTCATGATGATGATGTCACACATAGTACCTTGCAAGAGTACTGTTCTCACATAATGATTGGACTGGAACTGCTGTGTTAATGTAAATAAAATGCGCAGAGTGATGTATTTGGCCAATGTACAAATGTTTGCATGTATTAATGACACATGTCTGTCTGAGGGAGTCTTGCTATTACATACGACAACACCACTACATAATACAGGCATTGCTGGTGTTTCCCTTTTCATTTCCTTGTAATGATTTGTTGTCACATGGGATGTTCTTAATATATCTATATATATGTATGTATCTATATCTGGTTATAAACACACACACATACATCTACATGATGTAATACATTTCCTATACTGTTGAATGACTGCACTGGATGATATGCTTGTGATAAGATCCTATGTATGTATATCTGACATGGCTTAGTGGTAAATCACAATAGCTGTGTGTGCAGGGTCCTGGTTTCGATCCTTGCAGAAGCAGTTTATTTTGTTGCTGGGCAGAACAAGGCCGTTGGATACGGAGTGATTAAGGCACATTAAAGCAGTTGTGAGTGGGTGTGCGTGGGTTTTCGCGGAGCTAAGCAATGCTAACCCCGGTTACAGTTTCTTACACTCAGTTAGCCTCTACATTGCTTCACCAGTGTAATACTCGCATACTGGCGGCCAAACAGGCTTACACCCGCTTGCTCCCACACTTGCAAATGCACTGCATTTGGGGTTTGCATCTGACACTCACACCCCTGGGTGGGAGTGAGGACTACGATATTACTTTGTGATGCCTATTACATCGAATTACATGCCTACGGCATCAGGAATGGCTGCCCATTAGGTGAAAGCATGCCGTTCGACTGTACGGAATCCGTGGCCTGTCCAGAGTTTGATTCATATTATTGGTGTGTTCCTCTTACAATCTGCACCTGTCTGGCTAATACATGGGAACTGACACTCTTTAATACAAACAAGTAATTGGGTTTTTGAACCCACATCCTTCAGCCGAGTCATACTACTGCATACCTAATATTCTATCATCTTTCTAAGGTTGTCAGTGGAATATGTGCTTTCTGTCCCCATCAAACCTCTCATATGATTGGGGAAAAATACCAACTGAATCAGGGACATGTCATAACAACATCAGGAACACATTTACATTATTAGTGCTATTAACCTGACACTTTGACAGACTCAGAGCATATGAAGTCATACACATTTTCTGAGGTAAATGATGTTCATAACTCTTAATTGTTGTCATTATTCATTAAGTGTAATTCACCACCTTTCCTCCAAAAGTCACTAGTTTTAGGAAGGATTAAGTGGGACAGAGTTAGAATTTGAGTCAAAATCAGGGACGTCCCTGAAAATCGAGGACAGTTCAGAGGTATGGTCCCTATTTGTTCCCCCAATGATTTATGTCCTATCCAGTGGATTTGCTCTTAGGGGTTGGAGGTATGGGCGTCAGCTATGCCCATTTCGGAATATTACTTACATCCCTGGTGTGGTCCTAATATGACTGCACCAGCCAACACCTGCACACCTAGGCCCATAATTGCATACCTATAGTTCCCCCACATGCCCCTCCTCTACAGCACTCATACTTACTGTGGGTACAGGTGGGGTATAAACACACCACTACACACTACCCACTCTCTGCATGTTGGGACACATGTCGTACGTTGTGTTGACCCATGGGTTATCAGGCTTGCACAACCTACTGGTCCGTGTACGTCTACAGCCTGGTTTGATGAATCATTACTGGGGCTGACTCTGATGATCATTAATTTTTGGGTGTCCCACAAGGGACATTGATGTCTATGTTTCAAGATTAGACCTGGCAGGTCTCTCCCACTGGTAGTATCCTGCCTGTGGTCTGGGAAACAGTGGCGGGTTTAGTTTTATTGTGTGTCTGTATGTCTCACCGGCCTAGCGGGGGTGAGGGGGTGGGGGTTGATGCTACGTTTTACATGTTTGTTTATTGGACCCCTCACCCCCATATGCACAGCCTGTGAACATCTGTAACTCGTAACTGCTGCATCATATCCTAGCTATATACATGTGTATATTTACAGTCATATGCACATATATATATATATATATATATATATATATATATATATATATATATATATATATATACATATACATTACTATATACAGATATATCTGTATATGTATGCATACATGTATATATTTATATATTGCTGTCTATATATATATATATATATATATATATATATATATATATATATATATATCTAACAACATATGGGTCTATGGGTGTCTGTATATGTATTCTGTCTCTGTATGTATACATTTCTACTACGGAGAGGGAGAGGCTTATCTCTATGTCGCTATGGGTAGATATACACACACATACCTCTACATATATACACCTACATCTGGTTATTCCGTTCCTTGCCATATAGATTACACTTTGCTGCAGTGGGACACATAGTGGGTGTGGCTGCTCATTGGGTGACGCCTCTGCCCATTGAACACATTTGCTTACATCCCTGGGGCTGTCCATATAGGCCCACATCAGCCAACACCTGCACACCTAGACCCATAAGTAGCTACCCATAGTTCCCCCACCCGCACCTCCTCTCTGGGTCCTGGTCGGTTCTGGACACGCCACTACACGCTGCCCACTCTCCACTTCACAGGACCCATTTCATAGAATTGTCTCGACCCATGGGTCATCAGGCTTTCCCCACTCTTGTATTCTGGGTATGTATACGCCCCAGCCAGAATGTCTGGTTTATCACCTTCTTTTGGTCTTGCCAATTTTAGGGGTGTCCCACAAGGGATGCTCCTGTCTGTGTTCCAAGATTAGAATTCATGGGTACACTGCGTACCTCCCCAGTTGTATCTTGCCTGCGGTCTGGGGAGCAGTGGATCTTTACATTGTTTGTGTATATGTTTCCCGTGTCCGGCTTGGGGGGGGTGGAAGGTTATGCTACATGTTTCATGTTTCTTGCTTGGGCCCCTCACTTCCATTGGCATAGCCTGTGAACATATGTCATTTTTGTGTGCTGTTTCCTATCATAGCTGTATATCTGTGTATATCTACACACACACACACACACACACACACACACACACACACACACACACACACACACACACACACACACACACACACATATATATATATATATATATATATATATATATATATATATATATATATATATATATATATATATATATATATATATATATATATATATATATATATATGTGTGTGTGTGTGTGTGTCTGTAAAGCAATGCATACCCCGTGCAAACTCACTTACACACGCTTACTGGTGTTTATATATGCTTAAACTTGCTTACTAGTGCCTTATTCATTATGACACTGACACTTCACTCCAGTTAACTTTTAATTGTTATTTTGCAGGTTATAGAGCGGACAGATGTCGCAATATGTTCATGTGCAGATTACTGATGGTAAATGGTATGTGATGCAATGGGATTTGGAACGGGAATGTCTGT
The DNA here is from genome assembly GCF_019279795.1 of Protopterus annectens. NCBI lineage: Eukaryota > Metazoa > Chordata > Ceratodontiformes > Protopteridae > Protopterus > Protopterus annectens. Next base: position 264,658,457 of record NC_056742.1, on the reverse strand, counting down.
TCGTTGGGCGATTGCTCTAACCAATACACTATTGCTGTGCTGCTTCATTTGCATATATACCCATATACCCATGGCTCCTGGTACCCAAACACCCACCCCAATGCCTCCCTAACACTACAGTCATCCATTCTCTAGTTGGATTTGCGGTGTATCCACACCACTACACATTGGCCCCTCCATACTCCTATAGACCCATTCCTTCGGTTGACTCACTCCACGTATCCTCAGAACTCACAAACTTTTAGCCCACAAACACTGGTGACATGAGGGACCAAAAGGACACTATTCGCAATTTTTGGGTCCCACATGGGACACGCATGTGTTTATGTCAAGATTAGACTCTATACTTCATTACATCCTTACTCCCGTTAACATGACACTACAATAAATTAATAAGTATGACTATGTGGTAACGCACACGTTACACATGAGTACCTAATTATGTACATGTTCTGCATATTTCTTTTACAAATAGACCAGTTTAGTAATTGGCGTTGCCATAGCAGGCAGATCACAGGAATGATTCCATGTGTGGGAAAGTCCTCACATTTGATTTTTTTCAGCACAGCACTGACTTCGGACATTGTACACATTTTTGTGTTTTAGCAGTTTCGTCCCTTCCCTCTTATGCACAGCCTATTATTCTATCTACTGTGGAGGTTTGGAAGGGCACATTCATGTTTTTTATGTCTGCAAATGGAATGAATGTGTTACAGAGAATGTACTTCTACATATTGATGTCTGCATGTGTGTATGCATATATACTTATAACGAACTCGTTGACCTCCACAGGGCAGTCCAGTTAGAACCAGCCCATCCAACCCTAGCATGCCTGGCTCCATAATTTCATACCCATAGTTCCTCCACCCGAGTTCAACACACACGCATACCATCCATTGTCCAGTTGTTATCGCAGCCATGACACACCTCCACACATTGCCCTCTCCTGAGTGTTAGGGGCCCTACACGTGTGTTGTCCCAACCCATGTATTCTCAAGTTCTCCCACCATCTAGTCCTTGAATATACCTGCCCTTGCTTGTGTAATGGTCAGATGGCCAAATAGCCTATCAATTTTTGGGTAGTCCCACCAGGGACTACCCTCTGTGTGTAAAGTAGACTTAGCAGATCAACAATGTTACTACCACTGGTAATATCCTGCCTGTGGTGTGAGTAGCAGTGATTTGCTCACTCCTGCACAGCTTGATATGACATATGCTGACAGCGCTATATAATACTGGGGTTGTTGTTGATTCCCTTCTCATTCCTTCTGTATGCTTTATTGTTATGTCGTTCTTTCTTCAAAGACAGATATATATATATATATATATATATATATATATATATATATATATATATGTGTATATATATATATATATATATATATATATATATATATGTATATATTATATATCTGAACATACTTATATACATTTCCTATGTGTTTACTGCTGTTTATTTGTGCTTACACCTGCTTACTAGTGCCTTATTCATTATGACAGTGCCACTTTGCTTGAATGATATTTAAGTTAAATATCTCATGTGATATTCTTATGTCAGTTTTACAGCAAAAGGACATTCATTCCACATGGAAAATGATATGTGCTATTGTTGGGCTTGAACCGTGAATGCCTGTTCATTAGGCGGATGCTCTAAACACTACACTATTGACATTTACGTTGATTCCGCATGTTTTTCTCTATTTGAATGAATTTGATGTGTAAGCTACGCTCGGCGGAGGGCAGCGATGTGCAAACACGCTGCACTTTGCTTACACCTTCGATATTGCAGCAATTCAAATGTATAATAGGGACATGGGGAATCTAATTATGAAAGTTCTAGGGACAGGGCTCATCATTCCACTATGTGCTTGTGTGTTTACTACTTCAATTTTACTTCACTGTTTGTGGACACTCTTGTATGCTTAGCATACATTTCGGTATCCATGGACACTGAATTACTGACTTACTATTAGAGGCAGGCTCTACTAGTAGGCATAGTAGGTTTTGCAACTGTCGAGGCATGTTTACACCTCCATAGAGCACTTGTACATGCCCCTGCACTCACACACGTTTCCTGTGCATGTCGAGGGTGTGGCGGTACGCCCTCATACATATTCATATGGCGCTGCTGCACCATCTGTAGTGAGGATGCTTGGCGCAAGACTAAAACCGTCCTTGCGCTGAGCTTCTTGAATCCCAGGGAAGGGCTTGACACTGGATTGATTAAGCTACTAGATAAATTGATCATAATGTTTGAAACTGAACAGAGCAAAGTATCAGACTGGTGTATCATCCCTGAAATATATGGGTCACCTTCTAAGCCCTAAAGGTCTGCAGACAGATTCTGATAAAGTACATGTCATTGTAAGTATGCAAAAGCCAGTGACAAGCATTCATTAATTAATTCAAGCCTATAGTGCCATTTTGTAAACTTCCAGTTAATACCCATTGGTCCATAAGGTGTCCACATATTTTTGGGGTCAGTCTTCTTTAACTAAATAACTTATTGGCTAATAATAGGTAGCATTAGAAAAAGCAAGCATTTATTAAGCTAAATGACACTGAGATTGTCAATCTAGGATGTCCTGCAGTGAAAAAATTAATGTGTCACTTATTATTCATATTTTCATATTGTCATAACTGAGAAGCCTACATGCAACTGAAGGTTATGTTGTGAAATGCCATGTTGTGAGACAAGAACATTTATTGTCAATGTCCATTTATATCACACTGCAATAGATATAATGCTGGTTGTTGGTAATTATGAAAAAATATTCCCATATGTACTTAATATTTAAAAAAAAACAAGTGACTTACAAATTATGAAATGACACCAAGTGAAACCTTTGGTGTTGCTGAAGACACCTGTTTGATATTTGCTATCTAAGCATAGCCGACCATAGGCATAGGCCAACTAGGTGCCTGCCCAGGGCGTCACTCTAGCAGGGGCACTTTTCCAGCAATCTAGATGCTGTAGGTAGACCAGGATGGGGACACTGGATGGTGTTGAGGGGGTGCTGTGGTGACCTTTTGCCTAGGACACCAGTTGACCAAAGGCTGGCCCTGACTGTAAGTTGCACATCTTGAGAGATATTTAGTGTTATGTTTACTGTTAATTCTACAATTAAGTATATGTTTCCATATTTCTGTAAATATTTCAGTAAACATGAGCTTAGTGAGGAATATCGTTCTATCATGTAAAAGCTTGTCTGTTTAAAAATAGTATTCCAACAATATTTGTCTAAAGTTTACAGGTTCCAAGATATGAAAATTTGTTCCTGAAATTTTAGCAAAAAATATAATTCTGTGTTTATGTGAATTATTAATTTATTATACCATTTAGGCAAAGATGCAAAGACTATTAATGCACTGACTATTAGCAATGTAAAGAATAATTCTTACTGATAATATTGCTATTTATACAGTTTTCATAGCTTTTATTGTTCACACATTATTTGCATTTGTTCATCTTACACTTTTAAAGTTGTTTTTTTTCATAAAATGTTCTTGAATGCAAGGATGTGCGCAGGCTGCTAGAAATGTGACATTCCACACCACATAGATGTTAATGAGACAATGTACTTCTTGAGGATGGTACAATACCTGCTCAAGTTCATGCATCATTTAAAGATATAACTGCCCGAGAAAGCTGTCTGAGTAAGACATAATCTAGAGTTCACCAAAAGAGCATATTAGAAGCTTTGAACTATTAAAAATGGTGAACAGTCCTTTGCATTGCATATTCAATTCTATTTTAATGTCAAATTGATACTTCAAATTGATACAAGACAGAAAGGGCCTATGTATCTAGATAAAATATAAATAAACAAGGTATTTGAAAACTGAGAAGGAAATGATGGTCATAGTCTTATCTTTTCAGAAATGTCACAATTATGTGCATTGTAACAATATTAAAATTGAAACAGATCTCAAACCCTTGCAAATAATCTTCAAAATATCACTACAAAAAGCTCCAGATAAAGTAAAAAGAATGTAAGTACGATGATGAAGTGTAGTTCAGTCTGGGAAAAATAATGTATACTCTTGACTTACTTAGTATAGCCTATCTGATTAAATGCAAGGAATATTTGCTGAAGCAAGATCTGGAGGTCCTGTGGGTTGTTACAAAAATTCTGGTCTATATTATATATAACCTTGAAGGTTTAATACTTCGAATGCATAAAGACTGAACTTTATGCATCAAAGTCTTAAACCATCGAACGGTTATAAAAAAAAACGAAAACAAAAAAAATTAAACTAAAGTGTTAACGCAGGGTGGCAACCCCCCCTGCACCCCCCACACCCCGCTGCTTAAATATACCAACTGTGAGATCGCACAACATTGAAATAAACAGAAATCTCCCCTTATGGAGATTTCCATTTAAACGTTCAATGTGCTCTTTCAGTAATCTCGTGCCAACAATATCGTGTTCGATGTCAGATTCGAGAGTCTGATATAGACCCCAAACTTTCCAGTGACACCAGAGAGGCTACAGGAACTTAACATGAAAATGACAAGAGAAGACAGACAAATGTGATGGTTGAGAAAATCATAATGTTAAAAATGCCACACAATGCAAAGCATTTATGTGCATTAATTAAACCATTCAATGCTTCCAGAAAACAATTATCTTTTTTACAAGGATTATTATTTAAAGTTGAGAAAGCAGCTTTCCACATCTCAGCTAAGTAATCAAATGTCACTGAAAGATTGTAAGTCTCATTTGGGAATTTTCTATGTGCAAGGACAGAAATAGACATGCATATTGTCCTAGCAATGTATCACAGATTGAACTTATGCTGCAAAACTGCAAGCTTTTACATGTGCACAGAAACAAAAATCAGGTAGTGTTTCCCTGAAAGAGTTCCTCTGCTATAGAATAGACTGCTATGTGGAAAAGCACATTTCCTAATATATATTTTTTAATTTGTTTGGCTGAGGTCTGTATTTTTATTGCAGTGTGTTATTTTAAGTCCTTTGCATTGCATATTCAAAGTTCTGTTACAGAAAGGAAACAAGGCTGGTTCTCTTGATGAGTAATTACCTATGAGAGGAGCTAGGAACTTCTGTATTAATCTAAGGGAAAAAACAACACCTTTCAAAGTTTTCCCGAGAAAACTTGCTTGAAATGATTCTGCCATACAGTAGACTGTTGTGTGGAAAATGTACATTTCTTGGTTTGTATTTCTCTTACTGCTTACTTGTTTGATTGCAATGTGTGATTTTATTGTAGTGTACTCTTTAAAGTCCTTTTCCTTGCATATTAAAAGTTCTTCTCAGGAGAAAAACAGTGCTATTTCTCTTAGTGGGCAACAGGAATTAGAAGAGGTTAATTGCATGTGAACTGTAAGAGGAGCGAGAGACTAGTATTTTATGTAAGAGGGGAAAACAACATTTTGAGGTTTCCCAAGAAAGTCCATCTTTCTCTGCCACAGAATAGATTGTTGTGTGGGAAACATTTTCCTGTACTCCCACTCTGTTCCTGATATGTACTAGTTTCTTCTGTGTGCTTAAATCCAATGGCTCTCTGATTGTCTCTGCATTATGTTAACTTGACCACTCGATTCTCTTCCACTACTCTTTTATTAGCTTTTGTTAGTAAACACAAAGGTATAATTTCATGAATGTACACACTTTTAATTAAATGATTTTATTCTCCTACAGTGTTCTATAGACATGGAATGCTGTTAATCCACGGATAACTATGGGTGTAGTCAATTATCCTCAGACAAGATCTTACTCAGAATAGATCCCCCTTTCAATTATGTCTAAGCTGGTTATGCACTACATATCCTTGGCCATTAATGTTTAACATATATTTTACAGTTATACTGTATTTGTTTTTTGTTGTCTGTCATCTGTTATCTATAATTAACTTGCATCAAAAAACACTATTTGTCACCATGGAATCCCATCCTGCTTTACATTTGGCATAATTCTCAGCCAGCCTATTAATATTACTTTCCTGAGGGAGTGTACAACTGCCTCATGTTTACTGATAACCCTCTTCTATCACATACTCATTTCACCTGCAAGAGATGCAGTTATTTATTTAAGTAGCAGGATAATCTCTACACCTCAACCCACAGTCAGTAAACAACATTACTGTGACATCAGTGTCCTGGCCCAGCAATCAAGGAGCCTCAGTCCTCACCACTAACGCCAGTGAGGGGCATCTCATATAGGAGGAAAGAATAACAAATACAGTAAAGTTCAATTTCCCTTAACACACACAGAGATCCAATCAGTTTGGGGCTGGTCACTCCCTTGCTCTCCAGGTCCCCAATAAGACTCCCCACTGGCACAGCTATATGGTCCAGATCTCAGCCTAATGGGCAAGCTAAAACCTCCAGCACCCAGTGCTTTGTGTCCCTGCCCAAGTAGCTGACAACACACACACACACACACACACACACACACACACACACACACACACACACACACACACACACACAGTCACGCACTTTGAGAAAAGTTTATATAACCACACAGACACTCCTGTGGAAGGCTGGCACAGGTTCTCCAGCTGTGCCCCTTTTCTGCCCCATCTAAAAGGTAGTACCACTTGCCACCAGACACTATTTATAAGCTACTCAAAGGCCCTTAAAAGGGTGTCCAATTATTACTGTGCAATATTATTATCCAATTGGTAGTACAGCCCACGGCTAAGGTTATTGGAGTGGCTTTGTACAATTTTCCAAAGGCATGCAGGTACTCTAAAAAGCTTAAATTATCTCTACAAAAACAGCCACGGTTGAAAGGGTTTTAAAAAATTTAATAACAAATAGTTAAAACACAAGACAATACTTTTTACTACAGAATGCTAGTCAAGAGTTCAGAGATCACAGAGAAATACTTAAAATAATTCACTAGTACAGTTCTGATATCACAGAAAAAACACTTAGTATAATCTTTCTAGTTTCTAGCTATTTCTAAGAAAAACAAACAAATCTAAGATAAACTTACATATAGAACACAAGCAAAGTGCTGATGAGATGGATGGTCAAGACAAAAATGCTTAATGCTCTCTGATTCTCTCTGTTTAAATTGATATTACAGTCTTGATTCACATTACATCATACTTCACACATTCCTGGGTTTCCAGGCTAACAGAAACTACATTTTTTTAGTAAGCTCACACCTGGTCAGGAAGCAAAGCCATAAAGGACATTTATGCATGCAAACTCTGGCCATTAACTCTGGCCTTACAACAATAGCAATAATTCCTTCATCTAGACAGGCCAGAGCCAACTTTAAAGATCAAAGACAGTCATAAAATGTTTGACTTAGCTTCCTTACAGCAGAGTGCACTGTTGTTAATTTTTTTTCAGTTCCACATGTAACAATATTTTTTTCCATTTAAGACAACAAGCCTGTGGTTTACATAAATATTTACAGATTACAGAATTATCTATAAATTCTATCTGGCTAGGCTGGCAGCCTTCACATTTCTCCTCCCCAGAGAACTCAAGCTAGTTTTTCAAGTGATCCTTGAGAAGTGCTGCTTGACAGGGTTAGGTCTATCTGAGTATACCTTACCCCATTCCTTGTCTTGAGAGCCCATCTACATTGGCATTGCTAATCCCACTGCGGTGCTGCAATGACATATCATATGCTTGCAACTCTAGGCTCCATCTTAGCAACTTGGCCTTTTGCTGGCTGGCTCTGTTCTTCCTTGTCAGGTCATCAGGTCTGTGAGGGGAGCAGCTATGGTACTATAACTGGGGACAAACTTTTTGTATTATCCTACTGTCTCTAAAAATGCCCTCACCTGCTTTTTAGTAACAGGTGCAGGCCATGCCTGAATAGCTTCCACTTTGGTAGGTTCTGGCCTTATCTTACCACTCCCCACTCTATATCCTAGGTAAGAGACCTCTGCCATACGCACCTGACATTTGCTTGGCTTAATGGTCAACCCTGCCCTCTGTAGTCTGCCCAGCACCTCCCTGACATGCTGAAGGTGCTCTGGCCAGGAATGGCTGTAGATGGCAATATCATCTAGGAAAGCAAGGGCAAACCCTCCTGCTCCTGCTAGGATATGATCTACCAGCCTTTGGAAAATCGCTGGGGCATTCTTCATCCAAAAGGGCATATTTGTGAACTCATACAAGCCAAAAGGAGTCACAAAGGCTGACTTCTCTCTAGCAATGGGAGTCAAGGGCACCTGCCAGTAACCCTTGGTAAGATCAATGGTTGTAAGAGGGTCTATATCACTTCATTGAAATGGCAGAAGGTCAAACACCATGTGTTTGAACTTCTAACCTCGACGTGCAAAACCATCAAAGGCTTAGAACAGCAATTTGTTTCCCAGGGGAAAAAATCGCTGTTCCAAGAAACACACACACACACACAACACAAGCACATCAAAAAAAAACAGCAATCCACAAACAAACACTTAAAATCCTACATCTAACCCTACACTAAACTGTACATACACTACTATCTATCCACTTACCTTAACCCAAACACTAACCCTAAGGTCCATCACTATTGCACACTCACCTGACCCATGCCCTAACCCTAACTCACCTATCCCACCCTAACCCTAAAGTCTGTCAATATCGCACACCCACCTCACCTGCACCCTAACCCTAACTCACCTAATCAGTGCCTTAACCCTAACGTCCACACAATCGCACACTTACCTGAACCCGACCCATAACTTTCCACCACAGTGCTGAAAATTGCGAAGCCACAGAAATGGCCCACTGAATTCTTTCCCTGGGAAAGAATTCGGTGTTCTGCGGCTTTGCAATAATCAGTTTTCGAACTTCACAGTTCGAACATATGGAGCTCGAACTGCTGAAGTTTCGATGAACTGATAGGAACCCGTTGTAAGATACTTAGCCCCACCCAGCTGCTCTAGGGCCTCATCTGTCCTAGGCTTGGGGTAAACATCTGACTCTGTGTGACTATTTAATTTCCTGTAGTCAACACAGAACCTGGTACTGCCATCCTTCTTTGGCACCAGCACCACTAGGGAGGCCCAGTGACTGTTGGACTCTTGAATCACCCCTAGTTCCAACATCTCCTGCACCTCCTCCCTCAGAGTCTGTTTGACTCTCTCAGACACTCTGTAAGGGGCCTGCCTAATAGGCCTATGGGGTCCTGTGTCCACCTGGTGCTGCCCCAGGTGGGTGCACCCTCATTTCCCAGTGAACATGTCCCCAAATTCCTGCAACACTGCTCAGATTTCTCAAACCTGGGTAGGAGATAGCTGCTGGGGCATTGCTACCCCTTCCACTGAGGTGTCAGCCCGATCCTCACTGAGGAGATCAATCCCCAGATCTCCCTCAGACTCCTACTGCAATCCACTGCAAATACTCTGCACAAGGGCCTCCCTATCATGGTAAGGTTTCATCATGTTAACATGGTACAATTTGTGCCCCTGCCATCTGCCTAGCAGTTCCACCATGTAATTAACATCACTTACCTTTCTTACCACCTTGTAGGGTCCCTCTCAAGCTGCTTGCAGCTTGTTGTGTGTGACAGGAATGAGAACCATTGCATGCTGCCTCACAGCATACTCTCTAGCTCAAGCATTCCTGTCATACCACACCTTTTTCTGTTGTTGGGCTTCTGCCAGGTTCTCTGGGCCAAACCTATGAGTCCCTGAGCCTTGGCCTGAGGTTTAGGACGTATGCCACAACAGACTCCTTGTGAGACTCACACTCACCTTCCCACTCACCTCAAATTAACTCTAGAGGTCCCCTCACCCTATGACCATACAGCAACTCAAAGGGTGAAAAACCTGTGGATTCCTGGGGTACCTCTGTGTAAGCAAACAGATGGGGCAAATATCTGTCCCACTCCCTCTTAAACTGATCTGCAAAAGCCTGTAGCATGGACTTGATTGTAGAGTTTAACCTCTCAACAAGACCATTAGTCTGGGGAGGGTAGGGGTGGTCTTTATGTGCTTCACCCCATAGGACTTCCACAGACAAGCCAGCAGGTCTGACATGAAATTGGCACCTCTGTCAGTATTTCTTTTGGGAAACCTACCCTGCTGAAAATTTCTAACAAAGCATTTGCCACCTTCTCTGCCTCAATGGAGGATAAAGCCACTGCTTCAGGGTATCGTGTAGCATCATCTACTATCACTAGGATATACTTTTTCCCTGTGGCACTTGGGGTACTCAGAGGGCCCACAATATCCATAGCTACCCTCTGAAATGTCTCCTCCATCACAGACAAAGGCATCAAAGGAGCTCTCACCTTGTCTGCTGCCTTGCCTACCTTTTGGCACTGCTCACAGATCATGCAGTACCCTGTTACATCTCTGGAAATTCCAGGCCAATAGAAGTTCTGCATAATATGCATCTTTGTACAATTTATGCCCATATGACCTGCAAAGGGAATATGATGGGCTATGACTGGAAGCACCAGATGGTAGGCTCCAGGCACTACCAACTGCTGTACTCTCTCACCTTCCAGCCCTCCCTTAGAGGTCCACTCTCTGTATAGTAACCCTTTGTCCCATTATACAGATTCCCCCTTTCCTTGAGAATCAAGTGCCTCCCTAGCTACCTGCATCAGGCCTTGCAATGTAGAGTCTGAGAGCAGAGCTTGTCTCAACTCTCTCCTTGTAACCCTTCCCAGCTCCCCTTCCACAGGAAGTCTGGCATCCTCTGACAGTGGTGCCTCACTGTCAACTTTGGTACTACTACTCACCTCTTTCTTTGCAGTCACTCTGTCCAAGGGAGCATCAGTACCCCCAAGCAGCTGTGGCTCACCTTCAGTCTCACTGCTACAGAGTAACTCCCTCTCTGAAGTAACCACCTCACCAGTCCTGGCTGCAAGTATGCAGTCTGTCTGGGTCTCCCCCAGGCTACCAGGCCCACATGCTTGTCTCCTAGCCTGACTGCGTGTAACTGCATAATCATATGGTACTGCCTCGTCCAAATCCTTCCCTATCAGGACATCTGCAGGATAGTAGTTCGGTACCCCTGTTATCTCAGGACAACCTACTATTGGCATTTTGTCTTTCCCACTTACTGGCTCCCTCACCTTTTGTTCCCCACCTTGCCTCCATGGACACCTGTATGCCACATGGCTCCACTGGTTGCATTCAAAACATTTAACCTTGGCTCCTGGATGTGTACCTGGACTAGTGGCTTCCCCTGCTACTAGCAGATTCTGTTGAGGCAGTTTGTGCTGCCCACCATGGGTTCTTTTAGACCCATTAGCAGTACTGGGAGTCCCTTTCCTGTGTAGTGGCTGCCCTGCTTGCCAGGTATATGTCTCCCTTCTTCCTCAACTCATCTGAAGTAGCACATTTTCTGTCACCTAACCAGATCCTCATGGCCTCAGGCAATGTGCTAAAGGCTTGTTCCCTCACCAAAAGGTCTGCCAGCCCTTCAAAAGTGGTGACCTGACATTCACTCACCCACCTATGGAAATAAGTGCTCAGTTCAGCTACATATTCACACACACTTTCATTTGCCTTGCGTCTATGCTCACAGAACTTTTTCCTATACATTTCAGGTGTTTGCTTAAACAATTCTAACAAGTGATTTTTAACAGCAGTATAATCAAAACATGCAACGTCAGACATTTTTGACAAAACAGTTACAGCTTTACCATGGAGTAAGGGGGTCAGGAACTGTACCCAGAGCCTTTGGTCAACACCATACTGTTTGCATGCCCTCTCAAACATATGAATGAAACTATCAAAATTATCCCCCTCTTTAAACTGCAGAATACATTTACTGACGTTTTGTGCTTCTGGGGTCCAGTTACTCTATTCCCATTACCTCCATGACTCTGGTGAAGAGTCAGCATCTCCTTCTCATGCTGCCTCTGCCTCTCCTTTTCCACAGCTTCCAGGCGTAGCAGTTTCTCATTCTCTTCAGCTCGTAGACTCCTCAGTCTCTCAGCTACTTGTATCTCCAAACTCTTGGCCTCCAACTCAAGTCTCTTTAGCTCCAGATGGATTTTTAAATCCTCTGCAGAAAGGTTGAGCTGCCCATTCTACGAGGTATTATATATCTTCACTGCCAGTCTGATTGTCCTCCTGGTTGCTGTTTTCTGATGCACTTGTAACCAAAGCTGCAATCAGGTCTGCCTTAGTCAGGTTTCCATGCACCAGTCCCCTAGCCTGGCACATCTCCGCCAGCTGGCTCCTTGTCAGCTTTCCATACTCCTCTGCTGACATGCTGCCTACTCACCCTGACTAACTAAGCTAACAAAAGCAATAAAACAATTGTGATCTGAAATCTGAATATTCACTGTGTGGCTGATTTAGAGTACAAAACACCTTCAGAGCTCACTGTACACAAGCTGCAGGAATTCACTCTACCCACACCACTACAAGCCAAATAGTGTTTGCCAACCAATTAATATGTGATGCAGATATCCCACCACTGCCAAACAATTAATATGTGACACCTGTGCCCTGGTCCAGCAATCAAGGACCCTCAATCACCAGTGAGGGGCATCTCATATAGGAGGAAGGGATTACAAGTGCATACAGTAAAGTGCAATTTCCCTTAAGAGCACACAGAAATCACAGTCAGTCCGGGGCTGGTTGCTCCTTTGCTCTACAGGTCCCCAGTACTGGCACAGTTATAGGGTGCAAATCTCAGCCTAGTGGGCAAGCTAAAACCTCCAGCACCCTCTCTGTCCAACCAGTGCTTCGTGTTCCTGCCCAAGCCCTACACACACACACACACACACACACACACACACACACACACACACACACACACACACACACACACACTTTGAGAAGAGTTTATATAACCACACAGACACTCCTGGGGAAGCTGGTACAGGTTTTCCAGCTATGCCCCTTTTCTGCTCAGTCTAAAAGGTAGTACCACTTGCCACCACCCACTAATATGTATCAGCTACTCAAAGGCCCTTAAAAGAGTGTCCAATTATTACTGTGCAATATTATTATCCAATTGGTAGTATAGCCCACGGCTAAAGCTAATGGAGTGGCTTTGTACAATTTTACCGAAGGTATGCAGGTACTCTAAAGAGCTTAATTTATCTCTACAAAAACAACCACAGTTGAAAGGGTTTAAAAATGCTTAATAAATAGTCAAAACACAAGACGATACTTTTTACTACACAGTGCTAGTCAAGAGTTCAGAGATCACAGAGAAACACTTAAAATAATTCAGTAGTACAGTTCTGACATCACAGAAAAACACTTAGTCTAATCTTTCTAGTTTCTAGCTCTTTCTAAGAGAAAACACAAATCTAAGATAAACTTACATATAGAACACAGGCAAAGTGCTGATGAGTTGGATGGTCAAGACCAAAATGCTTAATGCTCTCTGATTCTCTCTGTTTAAATTGATAATTACAGTCTTGATTCACATTATATCATACTTCACACATTACTGTGTTTCCAGGCTAACAGAAACTACATTTTTAGTAAGCTCACACCTGGTTAGCAAGCAAAGCCATAAAGGACATTTATGCATGCAAATTCTGGCCATTAACTCTGGCCTTACAACAATACCAATAATTCCTTCATCTAGATAGGCCGGAGCCAACTTTAAAGATCAAAGACAGTCATAAAATATTTGACTTAGCTTCCTTACAGCAGAGTGCACATTTTACAATGTACATTTTTTTCAGTTCCACATGTAACACTATTTTTTCCATTTAAGACAACAAGCCTGTGGATTATGTTAATATTTACAGATTATAGAATTATCTATAAAATTTTATCTGGCTAGGCTGGCAGCCTTCACAATTACATTACCACAGCAACAGATATCAGTCCTACATTTACTCATCTAGTAAAGAAACCTTGTGTAAGCCTTCTCTGCTTCCTAGATCTCCTACTAACTTTCCTCAGCCATGTAGACAAAATACTAACACCATACTGATCCATCTATCTACTGCTACTGTGAATAATCTGCACTGCAAGCATGTACCCTTTAAGATCCCATAATCCTATACATATCTCAGAAATGCATCAGTCATTGTTAACTCTATTAGAAGACATACAGATACAACACTCACCAGGATGGCAAAAGATAAGGGAAGAGTTAGCTGCCTTTCTGATGTTTGGAATAGGGTTGTCACTAGGGACATTAGGTCCCTGCTCCACCCCAGATATGATTATGACCTTGTAGTTACCTATGCAGGAATAAATTACCTTAGATATTCCACCCTGAGGAAGATGCATGGAGACATTGATGAGCTCTGTTCATGTCTTTAGAAAAGGCAAGGTCCTGACTTTGAGCAGCATTCTACCTTCACCATGAATGGTGCCTACATTCAAGAGTAAAATACCTTGATTAAATAAACATAAATTGGTGTTATTCTAGGAGGATCTAGTACAAGTCTGTATGGGATAACATGGTCAACAGTCCCCCTACACATTTTTCCAGCTATAGCATACACGTCTCAGGTTTCACACACTGGCTAAAATGTTTGCCACCACCATAGTGCCTTTTTTTCCAGAGTGCATCTGATGGATATCTTGCCATAGCACATTATGGATAATGTCAAGGTTGCACTGCTGAATGCCACAGTCTGAACAACAAAATCTCTGAATTTTGTCCTTCCTTACTTCAAAGATAGTATTTGTATAATTACAGCCTTATTCCAATTTAATGATAACACTCTCTTGATTACATGGAAAAATGCCTAGCATACATTCAAATCCACCGGCAACACCAGGGGGAATGTCCATATTTATCTGTAACTCCCATTACCTCTCATCAGTTTCCACATGATATAAATATGGAACTTATTTAGGTACTATCTACACTCCATAAAATTAATAATCTCATTATAAATAGTTACAGAGGCCCATCTGTGACCCCTTCAGAGTATGCAGAATACATTACATGGTTAGAAAAGTTAAGCACTGAACCAAATACCTTTCTCATGGGTGGTTTTAACTATCCACACATAAACTGTCAAATGTGTGCTACCAACACCAAATATGGCCAGTAATTTCAGGACTTCATACATGCCAGTTGATCAGATTGTTCCCCTGTCTTGTAGAGGTCGTAATATTGTTGATCTTGTCCTTACAAATGTTTTCCCATTTGTACTGCCCTACTTGTTTTCCCCTCCATAGTTAAGTCTGAGCA
>NC_056742.1:264630894-264638394 GCF_019279795.1 Protopterus annectens | reverse complement strand
TGTACCCACAGTCAACAATCTGGGGCTCAGTTTCCGATATCTCCTCATCCTTAAAAAGACCCTGAGTTTGTACCTCCTGTAAGAATATTTGATCATCATTTATTGCTAGCTTACCTTTGTCCTTCCTTGCCATCTTGACTTTCTTTAGCTTTCTCACCCCCTCTTTTGCCTTCACCCCTTTTCCTTGTGCTGCTTCCTTCTACAACCTGAACACCTGGGCTTGGCCCTGCTTGTTGGTCAATAGACTGGTTGCCCAGGTTGAGTTTTTAACCATGGGAGGAAACTGCAGTTGCCTTGACTGCATTGTCTGGCAATATAAATCCTCCCACCAATCCTTCCCATTAAGGCTTAACATAGCCTGCACTTGTGCTTGAATATGATGCTCCTCTCCCCTCTATCAGTGAAAAAACAAATACAATAAAAAAACACTGTTTAGTGACTAGCTTTCAATCATTCACCTAAACTACTTCAGCAATACTGCACTGGCTTCTATAGTTCACTGAATCCTACAAACATTTTTATATCTATATTATAATTAATTAATATAATAAATATCAATAATATATAAAGAAGTCCCACCCTAGTCCTGTAAATAATGGTTAGAGAAATCCCAGCTACTGACGCCTAAACTCATTATATCTACCTTGTCCTTATTCCCCCAACCACGTCAGGCCTGAACTCACTATCACTGCCACATGCTTTTTCCCCACCATGCCTCTAAGAAATATTTGTTTTTATTATTATAATATATTAAAATACTGTTGGAAATGAACAGCCTTAACCTGGAATACCAATCCTATGGCTTTTTGTACTCCACTCCCACTACTAAAATATCCAAGCTTATAGTATAGCCAAATGATCTTTGCTTAAGGGTCTTCAGAAGTCCTTCACAATAAAATCCAAACCTTGCTTGAAATTATTTAATTTATTTTACTTTAATTTTTATTTTATTATTTATATATTTTACAATATTTTATTATATTTCCTGTCTGGTGACCTTTATATAGCTGCCCCCTTCCACCACCATGCCTTTGGCCTGCCTACAGTCCTAGACCATAGGTCTCCTTAAACTGTAATTGAAAGTTAAACTCCTTACACTAAAGCCAACAATGAAGTGTACCCTATCATTTTTTAATGTATATAATAAAATACACAATTCTTTAACCTACTAATACCAAATAACTTGCTTGCTTTCCCAGCAAAAACAGTAATGTAAAGAAACTTGCAAACCCAAAGCCAGAGCCAGAAAAGGAAACAAATAGTCCCTTACCTCACTTAAAAGAACATCCATGTTTATAAACCACTTGAAAGCTACTGAGGTAGAAATTGAGAAGAAATAACTGCTCTGTCTCTGGCCTTTTCACTAACTCTCCCAACCAGCTCATCCCTTCCTAACCCTCCTGACTATCCCAACCCTACCTAACCAACCCCCTTTGACACCTATATCCGAGCTTGCTGCAACATAGGTAACCAGACATTGTCCTAAGTCTGGAAACTGCTACAGACAAGTCTGCCTAAGTAAAAGGGAAGCATTGCCAAGAATGGCATTTTATGTAAAACATTGGAGAGTCTTACAAATAGTAGAGTATTTTTTGTTTTGTTTTGTTATACAAAAAAAAAAATAAAATTAGATTATATAAGCAGACACCATGCATTCTGTTTTCATAAAATATGTAAAATGTCTAGTCTTCCACAGTTTTGTAGTATGATTATTTTTAAATGAATATGCAGAAATATACACCACCACATTATGCTAGCATATAAACAGATGTATAGATGCAGCTGTACCCAGACAGGAACAAGTGCAGGACAAACCCCAGAAATACACCCGCATGGTAGAACCATAATATCAAAAAGCTTTATCACAAAAAGGAAAAGAATTTTGACTAAAAGTAAGAAGAGTAATTCCCAAAATGTTAGATCCCTTATTAATGCATAAATAAACAACTCATGAGCTTAATGTTGTGTCTTTCAGCTTTTCCCAGTTAGGGGTCGCCACAGCGGAACTCTGGTCCGCTAATGATTGGCAGTAGATTTTTTACGTGCCGAGTTGCCAGCCCTGATGCACAACCTTCAACGAAGGTACGCCCATTCACGCATGTCTCCACACAGAAGACGCTCTAGCTGAGAATCGAACAGGACAACGTCGTACTGTGAGGTGACAACGTTACCACAGCACCACCACAAAATCCACCAAAACCAAGTTTGAGGCTAAAACAGCTATGCAAGCCAAAGACAATCCCAAAGCATTTTTAGTTATGTTCATAATCTGAAAGCAGAGCACAGCAATGTGCTGAGATGATTGTGAACCTGTAGGAGGTTCCCATAGTTTGGGTCCAGGGAGAATGAAGGCATGGTTTGTGCATTGGCTTCTGGTGTGAGGAGTTTGAAGGCTAGAACCTGAGTGATTTATATTTCTCAGGTTGTAGGATAGTATCTCCCTAAATATTTTGATACAAAAGGAGAGAAATACCCATTCTTAATGAGCTTAAAATGATGTAGCAAACTGAGGCTGAATATATAGTGAACCTACTGGCAGATAAATTTAGCTCTAACTTTGCTTCTCTCTCTCCCCTCAGTCTGTCTCACAAGATATACCTGAAACTGGCTCACCTTCAGCTATCACAGAAGACCAAGTCCTAAAAGTGTTATCAAAAGCTAAGGAATATGTACTGATGCATCCTGACAGTATCTCTGGATGCACCTTAAACAGCATGAAGAAAGATTTAGCCACACCCTTAACAACATGAAGAAAGATTTAGCCACACCCTTAACAACACTGTTCAGTCTCAGCCTCCATACAAGTTTTGTACCGAGTGAATGGAGAACAGCAACAGTTACTCCCCTGCATAACGGAATACCTTCCACAGACCCTGCCAATTACAGACCGATAAGTCCGACCAGTCTCATATGCAAAGCCATGAAAATATTTATCATGGAACTAATCAATAAGGACAAAGGGAATCTCCAAACACTGGACCCATCTCAGATTGGATTCAAAATGGTGCACACATCATACCTTGACCTGGCCAAAGTTTTGACACAATTCTCTGCTAAGGCATAGTAGAAAATATTAAATAAACTGGGAATAAACCCCAATATCACCTGCTGGATTGCCAAACTAGCTCACAGATAGGACACAGGAAGTTACTTCCACAGAGACCAGTCACCAGTGGAACCCCCCAGGGATTTTTGCTTGTAATCTCCTGTTTGTTATCCACTTTTCTGAAGTAAAAGCCAATACTGAAGAAATGTGGCTAACTAAGTTTGCAGATGACTGCAAGCTATGAGTATTCATTGAATCACCAAATGACTTAGCCATCCTGCAAGACGGTTTGTCCCAAATAAATAATTGGTGCCAAAATCATGGACTGAAATTAAATATCAAAAAAATGCATTATTGTATCCTTTGGAAATCATTTATCCCAGGGAACTACCACATTGACAATAGGGTTCCTATCACGTCATCAAAGTTTTACAAGTTCGAACCACATATGGTCGAGACCATATGTTCGAATTTGTAAAAGTTCAACCGTGTGAATGGAAATCTCCATAGGCGGAGGTTTCCATTCACTTCAATGTGGTGCGATCTCGGAGTTGGTATATTTAAGTAACGGGGGTGTGGGGAGGTGCAGAGGGCTTTCCCCCCTGCTTACAACAGTTTATTTTGTTGTCCATTGTTCTTTCTTTTTTTTTTTTTTTTAGGTAGTCAAAGTTATGTAAATTCGAACATAATGGTTCGACCATTAGGTGTTCGAAGTTATGTAACTTCGACTATGTGATATAGACCCTGATATTATGCCCCTAACAGTTAGCCTGTTTGTTCAGGATTTGGAAACGTATGTGGACAGTGATCTAACTTTTGACCAACATGTGTCTATTGTTCTAAGAAAGTCCTTCTATATTACATAGCTTATAAACAAAGGTATTGTGTCTAGATCTAGGGATGTCAGCTAAACAAAAGATAGTAGAACAACTGAGAAATTCAAAGCTGTGTTATATGGATATGGATAGCAAGATACAAGCAGTTAAAATGTTTTAGTTTCTTTAGTTTTATACACAGGTCAGACATATTTTCATCAACCAGGGGAGAAGTTGTGGATAGCAATTAACAAAGAGCTGAAGGACTTTATCTGGGAGGGGAAGATGGCAAGAGTCAAGTGGGATAAGCTGATTCTTCCAACAGAACAAGTCAGTCTGGGATTTCTTGATTTGATTGGGTATTTCAGAGCTACACAGTTAAGGTTCATATGAGCAGCACAAGCAGAAACGTATAATTCAAAGTGGAAAGGGATGATGATGAAACAGGGGGAAGCTCAGGAAACAAGGACAGACTGAGATTTTGGATGCAGATCCTTAAAGAGAATAACAATAACCATACAGAATATTATACTCATAAAGTAGCAAAAAGTATTCTAAGAACTAAACTAGCATGAAAATGGAGAAAGGAGATTCTCCTGATAGGGATAACTGTGATAAGGGAAAAAGATAACAGGCAAGATGGGGTTGTGATTTATATGAGAAAACTGGCAAAAGAACCAAGGTATTTGGAGCAAATAGAGAGGGAAAGGTAATAGAATGTGAAGAGGTCAAGAATTTATTTGGACTAAAGTCTAGAGATTGTCTTCCTTATCAAGGATTGATATCCGAGTATAGGCAAAGAGAAAGAAATATGGGATCCTATGTGAAAGATCAGCATTGGTAGAGTTTTTAGTAGAATCTAGAACTGAAGTGGTTATTAGAAAAATAATAATTAGTAGAACATACACAATATTGTATGATAATTGTAAGAATCAATCAGAGGAGGTTAGAAAGGATTGGGAAGAGAGACTGGATAAGCAATTCACAAAGAAACAATGGGGGATAGACATATGTCTCCCAAATATGCAACAGAGTCTAGAAGATTTAGGATCTTTGCTTGGAAGTATTTACAAAGGTATTTTTATACCCCAAGTAGAGTCCAAAGAATTTATCCTCAGGTAGACAGCAAATGTTGGAGGTGTGATGGCAAAGAAAGAGGTAATTGGGAACATATTTTCTGGGAGTGTAATGAGTTGGCAGACTTTAAAGAAAGAAAATGTTTTTTTGAGCTATGATACAGAATTGGAATTGTCTAGACATATTAACTGGAAGTACTGAATATAGTAAAAGGGATAAAACAACTGGAATTGGAATCTTTAGAAAAGGGTAGGAGCAAATTATATATATATATATATATATATATCTATGCATGTCTGTATATAATGGAATACTGTCTGTATATAATGGAAGAGCTCTCTGATCACGTAGCCCTGGCCGGTATGACCCTGACCCTGAGTAGCATCCTTCCCTCACCAAAAATGATACCACGGTATAAAGAAAAAAATCTCGATTTCAACAATTGGCTAAGTTTCTGTTGTCATTCAAAGGGGATCCAGTGTCTGTCCACCTGGGATGACATGCTTGACAAGCCACGCTGCTTTGCTAGAGACGGCTTGCACCTGTCACCCTTAGGCTTTTGAATACTGGCCAAGGCTCTTGCCACCCCCATAGTGCCTTTTTTAGGCAAGGCTCAAAAGACAAACCCACCGCCGTAAATAGCGCAAGTAACAAAAAACTGAGGGTAATGCTACTCAATGCCAGCAGTCTAAACCTCAAAATGCACACACTCGAGGCACTCCTCAGTATAGAGAAAATTGCTATATGTGCAGTAACAGAAACCTGATTTAAGACTCCAGAGAGCACCCGAGCACTACCAGGCTACAACTCATATCATACAAACCGAAATACAAAAGGTGGGGGTGTATCCATATTCATCAAGGATACCCACACCTCCAGTTTAGTGGCACAGCACAATGCTTCAGAGATAATCCACGTGCAACTAACAATGGGCAAAACTGCAATTCAAATTGTAGCTTGCTACAGATCACCCACCATGTCCCAGGACCCCCATTCCACATTTCTGGAAACATAAAAGTCCTAACAAACACCCTAATATTGGGTGATTTCAATTACCCAAACATTAACTGGGAGAACTACTCAAGTACTAACTCCCTTGATCAACATTTCCTAGAATTTATAAACTCAAATGCCCTGGTTCAACTGGTCAACACTCCCACCAGAGGTGACAACATATTGGACCTGGTCATCACCAACATAGGAGACCGGTGTTCCACACCAGAGGTCAACCCCTTGCTGGTTAGATCTGACCATAAACAAATCACTTTGGATATCCACATTCTGCCCCCACCCCCGGACAAGGAAACCACCGTGAAACCTTTTCAAAAGCAAACTTTACGTTACTTAAGACCAGGGTGGAAAGTTTCAAAGCCCCCACACTGAAGGATAACACTGTCCAAGCTGCAAAATCCTTTACTAATGCATTCTACGGGCACCTACAAGAATGCATTATCGTGCCATCCCAAGCAAAACCAAGACTCACTCCTCCAAGAAAAGGAAACCAGTCTGGTGGACTCCTGCCATAAACAAGCTATACAATAGAAGGAAGAAACTAGTACAGAAAAGAGTAAAATCCCAAGAAGGGAAGACATCCCTGATCAGTATCAGCAAGAAACTACGATCCCTCATAAAATCATCCAAGGTGAGCTTCGAAAGAAAAATTGCCAAGGACTCCAAAGATAACCACAAGGCATTCTTTAGCTATGTCAAGAATCTAAGTGGCAATGCTCAGATCTGCTTGGAGTTAGTGTAGAATAGCACAAAATACACTGAACTGACCGATATCACCAACATCCTGGCAGACAGGTTCAACGCAAACTTCACCCCCTCTCACTCCCAAAAGGGCCCATAACCATACCAGAAGAATGTAGAGTCCCTGAAATCACAGACACCCAGGTTAAAACAGCCCTCTCCAAAGCCATAAACACAGCATCAATGGGACCGGACAGTGTCCCAGGCTGCATCCTACACAAGCTCAAAGATGAACTAACCCCTCACCTAAACACACTGTTCAAACTCAGCCTCTCCACAGGCTATGTACCCATAGAGTGGTGCACAGCAACAGTTATTCCGCTCCACAAAGGTGGAGCCACAACAGATGGGAACTATCGCCCTATAAGCCTGACTAGCTTGGTCTGCAAGGCTATGGAACGCATCATCATGGAACTCATTAACAGAGACATTGGGAACCTCCAAACACTGGACC
The DNA here is from genome assembly GCF_019279795.1 of Protopterus annectens. Taxonomy (NCBI): domain Eukaryota; kingdom Metazoa; phylum Chordata; order Ceratodontiformes; family Protopteridae; genus Protopterus; species Protopterus annectens. Next base: position 264,631,250 of record NC_056742.1, on the reverse strand, counting down.
CTACCCAGTTCGGCTTTGTTAAGGGCAGATCATGCCTCCTAAACCTGGTGGACTTCTTTGAGACAGTTACCAAGGCTATAGATGAGGGAAAGGTGGTACACACAGCCTACCTAGACCTCGCAAAGGCCTTCAACACCATTCCCCATTCTGGTATTATAGACAAGCTCACCAGCCTGAACATAAACCCCTATGTCACAAGATGGGTTGCCAACTGGCTCATGGACAGAACCCACATGGTGAGAGTTGCGTGCCCCAGGGCTCAGTCCTAGGATGCCTCCTGTTTGGCATATACTTCTCAAAGGTACAGGCAAGCACAGAAGGACTATGGCTGACCAAGTTCACAGATGACTGCAAAC